>NW_026610460.1:0-258692 GCF_029499605.1 Hyla sarda | reverse complement strand
GAGCATTTTTACAACATTATACATAGGTGCTGAATACATAAAAAGCGACTGTTCAGCGACAGACAAGTCGCATCGGCTGAAAGTAGGCCAGAATGTCAGTCCATGTTGGAGCAGGTTTAGATACAGTCTAAAGCATAGATCTCAAAGTCTGTGCACAGAATTTAGCAAGGGCCTCGCACCTTCTGATGCATCAGGTAGGTGCACTATAGCATAGCCTAACCCTCTGTACTTTGGTCTATATTGATGCGGGACATAGACAGCCAGCTGATGACCAATCCATTAGTGCAATGGATGGCTGGAAGCATTTGTCTTTGCCTTTGCAATACCACAGAAGCAATGCATGGTCAATGTACAGCAATGACACACCTGTGTGAACAGCCAGGAGACCCCCCCATGTTATGTTACATAGTTACATAGTTAGTACGGTCGAAAAAAGACATATGTCCATCAAGTTCAACCAGGGAATTAAGGGGTAGGGGTGTGGCGCGATATTGGGGAAGGGATGAGATTTTATATTTCTTCATAAGCATTAATCTTATTTTGTCAATTAGGAACATTCAGCACCCACCCGCTATCAAGGCAGCTGCCTATCATGTCATGCCCTACCTGCACAGGTGTGCTGGCTACTCAAATGATCCAATTAAGGAGGCCATTTAGTCAGCAGCAGCAGAAGTCCTGTGCCTGGACGCTCCAACAGCGGCCAGACACAAGCAGAAGCAGCAGAAGCAGCAGCAGCACCACCTTTTGTTTTTTGGCTGCAGCAGCAGCAGCAGCAGCAGCAGCAGCAAGGCCCACAGGGCTGGCTAGCTGGCTAGCCAGCAAGCAGGTAGCAATGAAAGTAGGAATCTTTCTTTTTAACCCTGTAAGGGGGTGGTGCACTGTACCCGAAGATACTGCCATATCGGGTCAATGCATAGGGCGACGGAAGCAAGCTTCGAAATCGGCCCCCGTTCTCAAAAATCCATTTAATATATGGTCCCCAGATAGGGGACGTATCAGATATTAAACTGATAAGAACAGATACTACACTTGATCTTAGCCAAAAGGCCGAGAAGCGATAACCGTGAAAGGGGCGGGCCCAACAAGGTCCCCTTCATGGGCACTATCACTGCTTGCTGTCAGGGAGGCTGCCAGACAATTTTCCATGCACACTCTGGGCTGGGGGGCAGTCAACCACCAGTACACACAGCAGAACCTAAACCCATACCATTATTGCTAAGCAGCAAGACAGGGGCCCATTGCACTCCCACGGGGCCTTTTTAAATGCAATCCATAACCCGGATTTGCCAGGAACCCTTCTTACTCCTCCTACTTGCATGTGACACTGGGCTTAGGATCTGCATAGGAAACACACACACAAGCACACACCTACCTTTGTTGCCTGCAGATGCCTCCTTGGCTGTCCCCAAACGGTATCAAACCAACACCCACGGGAAGCTGTAAGCATAGAGGACATGCCTGCACCCCATTGGACTTACCTGTGTGGGTTAAATCCGGGTTATTTGACAACCTATGGCGGTGATGGTTCTGCTCAGGCAGAGCAGTGCTGATGCTCCTCATAAAGCTGTCGCTGCTGTGAAGGTTCTAGGTGACATCACAATCCCTATGGTTACATGCACAACAAAGCTGGGTTGTTGTTGTTTACACTCTGCAAGGCCTGTGGAAGTGAGTGACATCATAGCACTGTAGTTCTGAGGGTTCTAGATGGATGCAACAATCTCCTGTTGCTTCTATGAAGGCCATAATAGACGACATCACCAAACCGCTCCATAGTCACATACACAGCAAAGGAGAGATGTTGTTTACACCTAGTGATGTCAGTGGTATTGAGTGACATCACAGCACAGTGCTAAGGCTCCTGGGCCTGGACACAGCAGCGGCTGCAATATCTCAACGGAGAATACGTTTATATATATGTGTGTGTGCGCGTATATATATATATATATATATATATATATATATATATATATATATTTCTCCGCCGAAATCACTTTTAAACCCATTTCCACCTTTTTTTCCCTTCTCTTCCTCTTACTTTTTTTTCACGTTTTTTTACGTTTTTCTCCTTTTCGCCTCTTTTCTGGGCGTATTATTCTTCTTTTTCTTCTTTTTTTTCGTCTAATGCATACCCCATCAGTGCAGCAATGCTTATTCAATACCGCCAGCAGATGGAGACACTGGGGGATAATTTTCTAAGGATTTATACTGATTTTTCCTGTCTGAATTTGTCGCACAGAAAGTTGCAGGCCAAATATGTGTGACATTTCTGCGACTTTAGCTTCTAGAGCATTTTTACAACATTATACATAGGTGCTGAATACATAAAAAGCGACTGTTCAGCGACAGACAAGTCGCATCGGCTGAAAGTAGGCCAGAATGTCAGTCCATGTTGGAGCAGGTTTAGATACAGTCTAAAGCATAGATCTCAAAGTCTGTGCACAGAATTTAACAAGGGCCTCGCACCTTCTGATGCATCAGGTAGGTGCACTATAGCATAGCCTAACCCTCTGTACTTTGGTCTATATTGATGAGGGACATAGACAGCCAGCTGATGACCAATCCATTAGTGCAATGGATGGCTGGAAGCATTTGTCTTTGCCTTTGCAATACCACAGAAGCAATGCATGGTCAATGTACAGCAATGACACACCTGTGTGAACAGCCAGGAGACCCCCCCATGTTATGTTACATAGTTACATAGTTAGTACGGTCGAAAAAAGACATATGTCCATCAAGTTCAACCAGGGAATTAAGGGGTAGGGGTGTGGCGCGATATTGGGGAAGGGATGAGATTTTATATTTCTTCATAAGCATTAATCTTATTTTGTCAATTAGGAACATTCAGCACCCACCCGCTATCAAGGCAGCTGCCTATCATGTCATGCCCTACCTGCACAGGTGTGCTGGCTACTCAAATGATCCAATTAAGGAGGCCATTTAGTCAGCAGCAGCAGAAGTCCTGTGCCTGGACGCTCCAACAGCGGCCAGACACAAGCAGAAGCAGCAGAAGCAGCAGCAGCACCACCTTTTGTTTTTTGGCTGCAGCAGCAGCAGCAGCAGCAGCAAGGCCCACAGGGCTGGCTAGCTGGCTAGCCAGCAAGCAGGTAGCAATGAAAGTAGGAATCTTTCTTTTTAACCCTGTAAGGGGGTGGTGCACTGTACCCGAAGATACTGCCATATCGGGTCAATGCATAGGGCGACGGAAGCAAGCTTCGAAATCGGCCCCCGTTCTCAAAAATCCATTTAATATATGGTCCCCAGATAGGGGACGTATCAGATATTAAACTGATAAGAACAGATACTACACTTGATCTTAGCCAAAAGGCCGAGAAGCGATAACCGTGAAAGGGGCGGGCCCAACAAGGTCCCCTTCATGGGCACTATCACTGCTTGCTGTCAGGGAGGCTGCCAGACAATTTTCCATGCACACTCTGGGCTGGGGGGCAGTCAACCACCAGTACACACAGCAGAACCTAAACCCATATCATTATTGCTAAGCAGCAAGACAGGGGCCCATTGCACTCCCACGGGGCCTTTTTAAATGCAATCCATAACCCGGATTTGCCAGGAACCCTTCTTACTCCTCCTACTTGCATGTGACACTGGGCTTAGGATCTGCATAGGAAACACACACACAAGCACACACCTACCTTTGTTGCCTGCAGATGCCTCCTTGGCTGTCCCCAAACGGTATCAAACCAACACCCACGGGAAGCTGTAAGCATAGAGGACATGCCTGCACCCCATTGGACTTACCTGTGTGGGTTAAATCCGGGTTATTTGACAACCTATGGCGGTGATGGTTCTGCTCAGGCAGAGCAGTGCTGATGCTCCTCATAAAGCTGTCGCTGCTGTGAAGGTTCTAGGTGACATCACAATCCCTATGGTTACATACACAACAAAGCTGGGTTGTTGTTGTTTACACTCTGCAAGGCCTGTGGAAGTGAGTGACATCATAGCACTGTAGTTCTGAGGGTTCTAGATGGATGCAACAATCTCCTGTTGCTTCTATGAAGGCCATAATAGACGACATCACCAAACAGCTCCATAGTCACATACACAGCAAAGGAGAGATGTTGTTTACACCTAGTGATGTCAGTGGTATTGAGTGACATCACAGCACAGTGCTAAGGCTCCTGGGCCTGGACACAGCAGCGGCTGCAATATCTCAACGGAGAATACGTTTATATATATGTGTGTGTGTGCGCGTATATATATATATATATATATATATATATATATATATATATATACATATATATTTCTCCGCCGAAATCACTTTTAAACCCATTTCCACCTTTTTTTCCCTTCTCTTCCTCTTACTTTTTTTTCACGTTTTTTTACGTTTTTCTCCTTTTCGCCTCTTTTCTGGGCGTATTATTCTTCTTTTTCTTCTTTTTTTTCGTCTAATGCATACCCCATCAGTGCAGCAATGCTTATTCAATACCGCCAGCAGATGGAGACACTGGGGGATAATTTTCTAAGGATTTATACTGATTTTTCCTGTCTGAATTTGTCGCACAGAAAGTTGCAGGCCAAATATGTGTGACATTTCTGCGACTTTAGCTTCTAGAGCATTTTTACAACATTATACATAGGTGCTGAATACATAAAAAGCGACTGTTCAGCGACAGACAAGTCGCATCGGCTGAAAGTAGGCCAGAATGTCAGTCCATGTTGGAGCAGGTTTAGATACAGTCTAAAGCATAGATCTCAAAGTCTGTGCACAGAATTTAGCAAGGGCCTCGCACCTTCTGATGCATCAGGTAGGTGCACTATAGCATAGCCTAACCCTCTGTACTTTGGTCTATATTGATGCGGGACATAGACAGCCAGCTGATGACCAATCCATTAGTGCAATGGATGGCTGGAAGCATTTGTCTTTGCCTTTGCAATACCACAGAAGCAATGCATGGTCAATGTACAGCAATGACACACCTGTGTGAACAGCCAGGAGACCCCCCCATGTTATGTTACATAGTTACATAGTTAGTACGGTCGAAAAAAGACATATGTCCATCAAGTTCAACCAGGGAATTAAGGGGTAGGGGTGTGGCGCGATATTGGGGAAGGGATGAGATTTTATATTTCTTCATAAGCATTAATCTTATTTTGTCAATTAGGAACATTCAGCACCCACCCGCTATCAAGGCAGCTGCCTATCATGTCATGCCCTACCTGCACAGGTGTGCTGGCTACTCAAATGATCCAATTAAGGAGGCCATTTAGTCAGCAGCAGCAGAAGTCCTGTGCCTGGACGCTCCAACAGCGGCCAGACACAAGCAGAAGCAGCAGAAGCAGCAGCAGCACCACCTTTTGTTTTTTTGGCTGCAGCAGCAGCAGCAGCAGCAAGGCCCACAGGGCTGGCTAGCTGGCTAGCCAGCAAGCAGGTAGCAATGAAAGTAGGAATCTTTCTTTTTAACCCTGTAAGGGGGTGGTGCACTGTACCCGAAGATACTGCCATATCGGGTCAATGCATAGGGCGACGGAAGCAAGCTTCGAAATCGGCCCCCGTTCTCAAAAATCCATTTAATATATGGTCCCCAGATAGGGGACGTATCAGATATTAAACTGATAAGAACAGATACTACACTTGATCTTAGCCAAAAGGCCGAGAAGCGATAACCGTGAAAGGGGCCTGGCCCAACAAGGTCCCCTTCATGGGCACTATCACTGCTTGCTGTCAGGGAGGCTGCCAGACAATTTTCCATGCACACTCTGGGCTGGGGGGCAGTCAACCACCAGTACACACAGCAGAACCTAAACCCATACCATTATTGCTAAGCAGCAAGACAGGGGCCCATTGCACTCCCACGGGGCCTTTTTAAATGCAATCCATAACCCGGATTTGCCAGGAACCCTTCTTACTCCTCCTACTTGCATGTGACACTGGGCTTAGGATCTGCATAGGAAACACACACACAAGCACACACCTACCTTTGTTGCCTGCAGATGCCTCCTTGGCTGTCCCCAAACGGTATCAAACCAACACCCACGGGAAGCTGTAAGCATAGAGGACATGCCTGCACCCCATTGGACTTACCTGTGTGGGTTAAATCCGGGTTATTTGACAACCTATGGCGGTGATGGTTCTGCTCAGGCAGAGCAGTGCTGATGCTCCTCATAAAGCTGTCGCTGCTGTGAAGGTTCTAGGTGACATCACAATCCCTATGGTTACATACACAACAAAGCTGGGTTGTTGTTGTTTACACTCTGCAAGGCCTGTGGAAGTGAGTGACATCATAGCACTGTAGTTCTGAGGGTTCTAGATGGATGCAACAATCTCCTGTTGCTTCTATGAAGGCCGTAATAGACGACATCACCAAACAGCTCCATAGTCACATACACAGCAAAGGAGAGATGTTGTTTACACCTAGTGATGTCAGTGGTATTGAGTGACATCACAGCACAGGGCTAAGGCTCCTGGGCCTGGACACAGCAGCGGCTGCAATATCTCAACGGAGAATACGTTTATATATATGTGTGTGTGTGCGCGTATATATATATATATATATATATATATATATATATATATATATATATTTCTCCGCCGAAATCACTTTTAAACCCATTTCCACCTTTTTTTCCCTTCTCTTCCTCTTACTTTTTTTTCACGTTTTTTTACGTTTTTCTCCTTTTCGCCTCTTTTCTGGGCGTATTATTCTTCTTTTTCTTCTTTTTTTTCGTCTAATGCATACCCCATCAGTGCAGCAATGCTTATTCAATACCGCCAGCAGATGGAGACACTGGGGGATAATTTTCTAAGGATTTATACTGATTTTTCCTGTCTGAATTTGTCGCACAGAAAGTTGCAGGCCAAATATGTGTGACATTTCTGCGACTTTAGCTTCTAGAGCATTTTTACAACATTATACATAGGTGCTGAATACATAAAAAGCGACTGTTCAGCGACAGACAAGTCGCATCGGCTGAAAGTAGGCCAGAATGTCAGTCCATGTTGGAGCAGGTTTAGATACAGTCTAAAGCATAGATCTCAAAGTCTGTGCACAGAATTTAGCAAGGGCCTCGCACCTTCTGATGCATCAGGTAGGTGCACTATAGCATAGCCTAACCCTCTGTACTTTGGTCTATATTGATGCGGGACATAGACAGCCAGCTGATGACCAATCCATTAGTGCAATGGATGGCTGGAAGCATTTGTCTTTGCCTTTGCAATACCACAGAAGCAATGCATGGTCAATGTACAGCAATGACACACCTGTGTGAACAGCCAGGAGACCCCCCCATGTTATGTTACATAGTTACATAGTTAGTACGGTCGAAAAAAGACATATGTCCATCAAGTTCAACCAGGGAATTAAGGGGTAGGGGTGTGGCGCGATATTGGGGAAGGGATGAGATTTTATATTTCTTCATAAGCATTAATCTTATTTTGTCAATTAGGAACATTCAGCACCCACCCGCTATCAAGGCAGCTGCCTATCATGTCATGCCCTACCTGCACAGGTGTGCTGGCTACTCAAATGATCCAATTAAGGAGGCCATTTAGTCAGCAGCAGCAGAAGTCCTGTGCCTGGACGCTCCAACAGCGGCCAGACACAAGCAGAAGCAGCAGAAGCACCACCTTTTGTTTTTTGGCTGCAGCAGCAGCAGCAGCTGCAGCAGCAGCAAGGCCCACAGGGCTGGCTAGCTGGCTAGCCAGCAAGCAGGTAGCAATGAAAGTAGGAATCTTTCTTTTTAACCCTGTAAGGGGGTGGTGCACTGTACCCGAAGATACTGCCATATCGGGTCAATGCATAGGGCGACGGAAGCAAGCTTCGAAATCGGCCCCCGTTCTCAAAAATCCATTTAATTTAGAGGATGGTATTAACAGCTCTGTTTCTATCTTTGCAGATGACACCAAGCTTTGTAGCACGGTACAGTCTATAGAGGATGTGCATAAGTTACAAGATGACTTGGATAGACTAAGTGTCTGGGCATCCACTTGGCAAATGAGGTTCAATGTGGATAAATGTAAAGTTATGCATCTGGGTACTAATAACCTGCATGCATCGTATGTCTTAGGGGGGATTAAACTGGCAGAGTCACTGGTAGAGAAGGATCTGGGTGTACTTGTAGATCACAGACTACAGAATAGCATGCAATGTCAGGCTGCTGCTTCCAAAGCCGGCAGGATATTGTCATGTATCAAAAGAGGCCTGGACTCAAGGGACAGGGACATAATACTCCCCCTTTATAAAGCATTGGTACGGCCTCACCTGGAATATGCTGTTCAGTTTTGGTCACCTGTCCATAAAAGGGACACTGCGGAGTTGGAAAGGGTGCAGAGACGCGCGACTAAACTAATATGGGGCATGGAACATCTTAGCTATGAGGAGCGATTAAAGGAGTTACAATTGTTTAGTCTTGAGAAGAGACGTTTAAGGGGGGATATGATAAACGTATATAAGTATATTAATGGCCCATACAAAAAATATGGAGAAAAACTGTTCCAGGTTAAACCCCCCCAAAGGACGAGGGGGCACTCCCTCCGTCTGGAGAAAAAAAAGTTTAGTCTCAAGGGGCGACACGCCTTCTTTACCGTGAGGACTGTGAATTTATGGAACGGTCTACCTCAGGAACTGGTCACAGCAGGAACAATTAACAGCTTTAAAACAGGATTAGATACATTCCTGGAACAAAATAAGATTAATGCTTATGAAGAAATATAAAATCTCATCCCTTCCCCAATATCGCGCCACACCCCTACCCCTTAATTCCCTGGTTGAACTTGATGGACATATGTCTTTTTTCGACCGTACTAACTATGTAACTAACTATGTAACTATATGGTCCCCAGATAGGGGACGTATCAGATATTAAACTGATAAGAACAGATACTACACTTGATCTTAGCCAAAAGGCCGAGAAGCGATAACCGAGAAAGGGGCGGGCCCAACAAGGTCCCCTTCATGGGCACTATCACTGCTTGCTGTCAGGGAGGCTGCCAGACAATTTTCCATGCACACTCTGGGCTGGGGGGCAGTCAACCACCAGTACACACAGCAGAACCTAAACCCATACCATTATTGCTAAGCAGCAAGACAGGGGCCCATTGCACTCCCACGGGGCCTTTTTAAATGCAATCCATAACCCGGATTTGCCAGGAACCCTTCTTACTCCTCCTACTTGCATGTGACACTGGGCTTAGGATCTGCATAGGAAACACACACACAAGCACACACCTACCTTTGTTGCCTGCAGATGCCTCCTTGGCTGTCCCCAAACGGTATCAAACCAACACCCACGGGAAGCTGTAAGCATAGAGGACATGCCTGCACCCCATTGGACTTACCTGTGTGGGTTAAATCCGGGTTATTTGACAACCTATGGCGGTGATGGTTCTGCTCAGGCAGAGCAGTGCTGATGCTCCTCATAAAGCTGTCGCTGCTGTGAAGGTTCTAGGTGACATCACAATCCCTATGGTTACATACACAACAAAGCTGGGTTGTTGTTGTTTACACTCTGCAAGGCCTGTGGAAGTGAGTGACATCATAGCACTGTAGTTCTGAGGGTTCTAGATGGATGCAACAATCTCCTGTTGCTTCTATGAAGGCCATAATAGACGACATCACCAAACAGCTCCATAGTCACATACACAGCAAAGGAGAGATGTTGTTTACACCTAGTGATGTCAGTGGTATTGAGTGACATCACAGCACAGTGCTAAGGCTCCTGGGCCTGGACACAGCAGCGGCTGCAATATCTCAACGGAGAATACGTTTATATATATGTGTGTGTGTGCGCGTATATATATATATATATATATATATATATATATATATATATTTCTCCGCCGAAATCACTTTTAAACCCATTTCCACCTTTTTTTCCCTTCTCTTCCTCTTACTTTTTTTTCACGTTTTTTTACGTTTTTCTCCTTTTCGCCTCTTTTCTGGGCGTATTATTCTTCTTTTTCTTCTTTTTTTTCGTCTAATGCATACCCCATCAGTGCAGCAATGCTTATTCAATACCGCCAGCAGATGGAGACACTGGGGGATAATTTTCTAAGGATTTATACTGATTTTTCCTGTCTGAATTTGTCGCACAGAAAGTTGCAGGCCAAATATGTGTGACATTTCTGCGACTTTAGCTTCTAGAGCATTTTTACAACATTATACATAGGTGCTGAATACATAAAAAGCGACTGTTCAGCGACAGACAAGTCGCATCGGCTGAAAGTAGGCCAGAATGTCAGTCCATGTTGGAGCAGGTTTAGATACAGTCTAAAGCATAGATCTCAAAGTCTGTGCACAGAATTTAGCAAGGGCCTCGCACCTTCTGATGCATCAGGTAGGTGCACTATAGCATAGCCTAACCCTCTGTACTTTGGTCTATATTGATGCGGGACATAGACAGCCAGCTGATGACCAATCCATTAGTGCAATGGATGGCTGGAAGCATTTGTCTTTGCCTTTGCAATACCACAGAAGCAATGCATGGTCAATGTACAGCAATGACACACCTGTGTGAACAGCCAGGAGACCCCCCCATGTTATGTTACATAGTTACATAGTTAGTACGGTCGAAAAAAGACATATGTCCATCAAGTTCAACCAGGGAATTAAGGGGTAGGGGTGTGGCGCGATATTGGGGAAGGGATGAGATTTTATATTTCTTCATAAGCATTAATCTTATTTTGTCAATTAGGAACATTCAGCACCCACCCGCTATCAAGGCAGCTACCTATCATGTCATGCCCTACCTGCACAGGTGTGCTGGCTACTCAAATGATCCAATTAAGGAGGCCATTTAGTCAGCAGCAGCAGAAGTCCTGTGCCTTGACGCTCCAACAGCGGCCAGACACAAGCAGAAGCAGCAGAAGCAGCAGCAGCACCACCTTTTGTTTTTTGGCTGCAGCAGCAGCAGCAGCAGCAGCAGCAAGGCCCACAGGGCTGGCTAGCTGGCTAGCCAGCAAGCAGGTAGCAATGAAAGTAGGAATCTTTCTTTTTAACCCTGTAAGGGGGTGGTGCACTGTACCCGAAGATACTGCCATATCGGGTCAATGCATAGGGCGACGGAAGCAAGCTTCGAAATCGGCCCCCGTTCTCAAAAATCCATTTAATATATGGTCCCCAGATAGGGGACGTATCAGATATTAAACTGATAAGAACAGATACTACACTTGATCTTAGCCAAAAGGCCGAGAAGCGATAACCGTGAAAGGGGCGGGCCCAACAAGGTCCCCTTCATGGGCACTATCACTGCTTGCTGTCAGGGAGGCTGCCAGACAATTTTCCATGCACACTCTGGGCTGGGGGGCAGTCAACCACCAGTACACACAGCAGAACCTAAACCCATACCATTATTGCTAAGCAGCAAGACAGGGGCCCATTGCACTCCCACGGGGCCTTTTTAAATGCAATCCATTACCCGGATTTGCCAGGAACCCTTCTTACTCCTCCTACTTGCATGTGACACTGGGCTTAGGATCTGCATAGGAAACACACACACAAGCACACACCTACCTTTGTTGCCTGCAGATGCCTCCTTGGCTGTCCCCAAACGGTATCAAACCAACACCCACGGGAAGCTGTAAGCATAGAGGACATGCCTGCACCCCATTGGACTTACCTGTGTGGGTTAAATCCGGGTTATTTGACAACCTATGGCGGTGATGGTTCTGCTCAGGCAGAGCAGTGCTGATGCTCCTCATAAAGCTGTCGCTGCTGTGAAGGTTCTAGGTGACATCACAATCCCTATGGTTACATACACAACAAAGCTGGGTTGTTGTTGTTTACACTCTGCAAGGCCTGTGGAAGTGAGTGACATCATAGCACTGTAGTTCTGAGGGTTCTAGATGGATGCAACAATCTCCTGTTGCTTCTATGAAGGCCATAATAGACGACATCACCAAACAGCTCCATAGTCACATACACAGCAAAGGAGAGATGTTGTTTACACCTAGTGATGTCAGTGGTATTGAGTGACATCACAGCACAGTGCTAAGGCTCCTGGGCCTGGACACAGCAGCGGCTGCAATATCTCAACGGAGAATACGTTTATATATATGTGTGTGTGTGCGCGTATATATATATATATATATATATATATATATATATATATATATATATATATATTTCTCCGCCGAAATCACTTTTAAACCCATTTCCACCTTTTTTTCCCTTCTCTTCCTCTTACTTTTTTTTCACGTTTTTTTACGTTTTTCTCCTTTTCGCCTCTTTTCTGGGCGTATTATTCTTCTTTTTCTTCTTTTTTTTCGTCTAATGCATACCCCATCAGTGCAGCAATGCTTATTCAATACCGCCAGCAGATGGAGACACTGGGGGATAATTTTCTAAGGATTTATACTGATTTTTCCTGTCTGAATTTGTCGCACAGAAAGTTGCAGGCCAAATATGTGTGACATTTCTGCGACTTTAGCTTCTAGAGCATTTTTACAACATTATACATAGGTGCTGAATACATAAAAAGCGACTGTTCAGCGACAGACAAGTCGCATCGGCTGAAAGTAGGCCAGAATGTCAGTCCATGTTGGAGCAGGTTTAGATACAGTCTAAAGCATAGATCTCAAAGTCTGTGCACAGAATTTAGCAAGGGCCTCGCACCTTCTGATGCATCAGGTAGGTGCACTATAGCATAGCCTAACCCTCTGTACTTTGGTCTATATTGATGCGGGACATAGACAGCCAGCTGATGACCAATCCATTAGTGCAATGGATGGCTGGAAGCATTTGTCTTTGCCTTTGCAATACCACAGAAGCAATGCATGGTCAATGTACAGCAATGACACACCTGTGTGAACAGCCAGGAGACCCCCCCATGTTATGTTACATAGTTACATAGTTAGTACGGTCGAAAAAAGACATATGTCCATCAAGTTCAACCAGGGAATTAAGGGGTAGGGGTGTGGCGCGATATTGGGGAAGGGATGAGATTTTATATTTCTTCATAAGCATTAATCTTATTTTGTCAATTAGGAACATTCAGCACCCACCCGCTATCAAGGCAGCTGCCTATCATGTCATGCCCTACCTGCACAGGTGTGCTGGCTACTCAAATGATCCAATTAAGGAGGCCATTTAGTCAGCAGCAGCAGAAGTCCTGTGCCTGGACGCTCCAACAGCGGCCAGACAAAAGCAGAAGCAGCAGAAGCAGCAGCAGCACCACCTTTTGTTTTTTGGCTGCAGCAGCAGCAGCAGCAGCAGCAGCAGCAAGGCCCACAGGGCTGGCTAGCTGGCTAGCCAGCAAGCAGGTAGCAATGAAAGTAGGAATCTTTCTTTTTAACCCTGTAAGGGGGTGGTGCACTGTACCCGAAGATACTGCCATATCGGGTCAATGCATAGGGCGACGGAAGCAAGCTTCGAAATCGGCCCCCGTTCTCAAAAATCCATTTAATATATGGTCCCCAGATAGGGGACGTATCAGATATTAAACTGATAAGAACAGATACTACACTTGATCTTAGCCAAAAGGCCGAGAAGCGATAACCGTGAAAGGGGCGGGCCCAACAAGGTCCCCTTCATGGGCACTATCACTGCTTGCTGTCAGGGAGGCTGCCAGACAATTTTCCATGCACACTCTGGGCTGGGGGGCAGTCAACCACCAGTACACACAGCAGAACCTAAACCCATACCATTATTGCTAAGCAGCAAGACAGGGGCCCATTGCACTCCCACGGGGCCTTTTTAAATGCAATCCATAACCCGGATTTGCCAGGAACCCTTCTTACTCCTCCTACTTGCATGTGACACTGGGCTTAGGATCTGCATAGGAAACACACACACAAGCACACACCTACCTTTGTTGCCTGCAGATGCCTCCTTGGCTGTCCCCAAACGGTATCAAACCAACACCCACGGGAAGCTGTAAGCATAGAGGACATGCCTGCACCCCATTGGACTTACCTGTGTGGGTTAAATCCGGGTTATTTGACAACCTATGGCGGTGATGGTTCTGCTCAGGCAGAGCAGTGCTGATGCTCCTCATAAAGCTGTCGCTGCTGTGAAGGTTCTAGGTGACATCACAATCCCTATGGTTACATACACAACAAAGCTGGGTTGTTGTTGTTTACACTCTGCAAGGCCTGTGGAAGTGAGTGACATCATAGCACTGTAGTTCTGAGGGTTCTAGATGGATGCAACAATCTCCTGTTGCTTCTATGAAGGCCATAATAGACGACATCACCAAACAGCTCCATAGTCACATACACAGCAAAGGAGAGATGTTGTTTACACCTAGTGATGACAGTGGTATTGAGTGACATCACAGCACAGTGCTAAGGCTCCTGGGCCTGGACACAGCAGCGGCTGCAATATCTCAACGGAGAATACGTTCATATATATGTGTGTGTGTGCGCGTATATATATATATATATATATATATATATATATATATATATATATATATATATATATTTCTCCGCCGAAATCACTTTTAAACCCATTTCCACCTTTTTTTCCCTTCTCTTCCTCTTACTTTTTTTTCACGTTTTTTTACGTTTTTCTCCTTTTCGCCTCTTTTCTGGGCGTATTATTCTTCTTTTTCTTCTTTTTTTTCGTCTAATGCATACCCCATCAGTGCAGCAATGCTTATTCAATACCGCCAGCAGATGGAGACACTGGGGGATAATTTTCTAAGGATTTATACTGATTTTTCCTGTCTGAATTTGTCGCACAGAAAGTTGCAGGCCAAATATGTGTGACATTTCTGCGACTTTAGCTTCTAGAGCATTTTTACAACATTATACATAGGTGCTGAATACATAAAAAGCGACTGTTCAGCGACAGACAAGTCGCATCGGCTGAAAGTAGGCCAGAATGTCAGTCCATGTTGGAGCAGGTTTAGATACAGTCTAAAGCATAGATCTCAAAGTCTGTGCACAGAATTTAGCAAGGGCCTCGCACCTTCTGATGCATCAGGTAGGTGCACTATAGCATAGCCTAACCCTCTGTACTTTGGTCTATATTGATGCGGGACATAGACAGCCAGCTGATGACCAATCCATTAGTGCAATGGATGGCTGGAAGCATTTGTCTTTGCCTTTGCAATACCACAGAAGCAATGCATGGTCAATGTACAGCAATGACACACCTGTGTGAACAGCCAGGAGACCCCCCCATGTTATGTTACATAGTTACATAGTTAGTACGGTCGAAAAAAGACATATGTCCATCAAGTTCAACCAGGGAATTAAGGGGTAGGGGTGTGGCGCGATATTGGGGAAGGGATGAGATTTTATATTTCTTCATAAGCATTAATCTTATTTTGTCAATTAGGAACATTCAGCACCCACCCGCTATCAAGGCAGCTGCCTATCATGTCATGCCCTACCTGCACAGGTGTGCTGGCTACTCAAATGATCCAATTAAGGAGGCCATTTAGTCAGCAGCAGCAGAAGTCCTGTGCCTGGACGCTCCAACAGCGGCCAGACACAAGCAGAAGCAGCAGAAGCAGCAGCAGCACCACCTTTTGTTTTTTGGCTGCAGCAGCAGCAGCAGCAGCAGCAAGGCCCACAGGGCTGGCTAGCTGGCTAGCCAGCAAGCAGGTAGCAATGAAAGTAGGAATCTTTCTTTTTAACCCTGTAAGGGGGTGGTGCACTGTACCCGAAGATACTGCCATATCGGGTCAATGCATAGGGCGACGGAAGCAAGCTTCGAAATCGGCCCCCGTTCTCAAAAATCCATTTAATATATGGTCCCCAGATAGGGGACGTATCAGATATTAAACTGATAAGAACAGATACTACACTTGATCTTAGCCAAAAGGCCGAGAAGCGATAACCGTGAAAGGGGCGGGCCCAACAAGGTCCCCTTCATGGGCACTATCACTGCTTGCTGTCAGGGAGGCTGCCAGACAATTTTCCATGCACACTCTGGGCTGGGGGGCAGTCAACCACCAGTACACACAGCAGAACCTAAACCCATACCA
This sequence comes from Hyla sarda, assembly GCF_029499605.1. Classification (NCBI taxonomy): domain Eukaryota; kingdom Metazoa; phylum Chordata; class Amphibia; order Anura; family Hylidae; genus Hyla; species Hyla sarda. The sequence continues at coordinate 242,801 of NW_026610460.1, read as the reverse complement.
TTATTGCTAAGCAGCAAGACAGGGGCCCATTGCACTCCCACGGGGCCTTTTTAAATGCAATCCATAACCCGGATTTGCCAGGAACCCTTCTTACTCCTCCTACTTGCATGTGACACTGGGCTTAGGATCTGCATAGGAAACACACACACAAGCACACACCTACCTTTGTTGCCTGCAGATGCCTCCTTGGCTGTCCCCAAACGGTATCAAACCAACACCCACGGGAAGCTGTAAGCATAGAGGACATGCCTGCACCCCATTGGACTTACCTGTGTGGGTTAAATCCGGGTTATTTGACAACCTATGGCGGTGATGGTTCTGCTCAGGCAGAGCAGTGCTGATGCTCCTCATAAAGCTGTCGCTGCTGTGAAGGTTCTAGGTGACATCACAATCCCTATGGTTACATACACAACAAAGCTGGGTTGTTGTTGTTTACACTCTGCAAGGCCTGTGGAACTGAGTGACATCATAGCACTGTAGTTCTGAGGGTTCTAGATGGATGCAACAATCTCCTGTTGCTTCTATGAAGGCCATAATAGACGACATCACCAAACAGCTCCATAGTCACATACACAGCAAAGGAGAGATGTTGTTTACACCTAGTGATGTCAGTGGTATTGAGTGACATCACAGCACAGTGCTAAGGCTCCTGGGCCTGGACACAGCAGCGGCTGCAATATCTCAACGGAGAATACGTTTATATATATGTGTGTGTGTGCGCGTATATATATATATATATATATATATATATATATATATATATATTTCTCCGCCGAAATCACTTTTAAACCCATTTCCACCTTTTTTTCCCTTCTCTTCCTCTTACTTTTTTTTCACGTTTTTTTACGTTTTTCTCCTTTTCGCCTCTTTTCTGGGCGTATTATTCTTCTTTTTCTTCTTTTTTTTTCGTCTAATGCATACCCCATCAGTGCAGCAATGCTTATTCAATACCGCCAGCAGATGGAGACACTGGGGGATAATTTTCTAAGGATTTATACTGATTTTTCCTGTCTGAATTTGTCGCACAGAAAGTTGCAGGCCAAATATGTGTGACATTTCTGCGACTTTAGCTTCTAGAGCATTTTTACAACATTATACATAGGTGCTGAATACATAAAAAGCGACTGTTCAGCGACAGACAAGTCGCATCGGCTGAAAGTAGGCCAGAATGTCAGTCCATGTTGGAGCAGGTTTAGATACAGTCTAAAGCATAGATCTCAAAGTCTGTGCACAGAATTTAGCAAGGGCCTCGCACCTTCTGATGCATCAGGTAGGTGCACTATAGCATAGCCTAACCCTCTGTACTTTGGTCTATATTGATGCGGGACATAGACAGCCAGCTGATGACCAATCCATTAGTGCAATGGATGGCTGGAAGCATTTGTCTTTGCCTTTGCAATACCACAGAAGCAATGCATGGTCAATGTACAGCAATGACACACCTGTGTGAACAGCCAGGAGACCCCCCCATGTTATGTTACATAGTTACATAGTTAGTACGGTCGAAAAAAGACATATGTCCATCAAGTTCAACCAGGGAATTAAGGGGTAGGGGTGTGGCGCGATATTGGGGAAGGGATGAGATTTTATATTTCTTCATAAGCATTAATCTTATTTTGTCAATTAGGAACATTCAGCACCCACCCGCTATCAAGGCAGCTGCCTATCATGTCATGCCCTACCTGCACAGGTGTGCTGGCTACTCAAATGATCCAATTAAGGAGGCCATTTAGTCAGCAGCAGCAGAAGTCCTGTGCCTGGACGCTCCAACAGCGGCCAGACACAAGCAGAAGCAGCAGAAGCAGCAGCAGCACCACCTTTTGTTTTTTGGCTGCAGCAGCAGCAGCAGCAGCAGCAGCAAGGCCCACAGGGCTGGCTAGCTGGCTAGCCAGCAAGCAGGTAGCAATGAAAGTAGGAATCTTTCTTTTTAACCCTGTAAGGGGGTGGTGCACTGTACCCGAAGATACTGCCATATCGGGTCAATGCATAGGGCGACGGAAGCAAGCTTCGAAATCGGCCCCCGTTCTCAAAAATCCATTTAATATATGGTCCCCAGATAGGGGACGTATCAGATATTAAACTGATAAGAACAGATACTACACTTGATCTTAGCCAAAAGGCCGAGAAGCGATAACCGTGAAAGGGGCGGGCCCAACAAGGTCCCCTTCATGGGCACTATCACTGCTTGCTGTCAGGGAGGCTGCCAGACAATTTTCCATGCACACTCTGGGCTGGGGGGCAGTCAACCACCAGTACACACAGCAGAACCTAAACCCATACCATTATTGCTAAGCAGCAAGACAGGGGCCCATTGCACTCCCACGGGGCCTTTTTAAATGCAATCCATAACCCGGATTTGCCAGGAACCCTTCTTACTCCTCCTACTTGCATGTGACACTGGGCTTAGGATCTGCATAGGAAACACACACACACAAGCACACACCTACCTTTGTTGCCTGCAGATGCCTCCTTGGCTGTCCCCAAACGGTATCAAACCAACACCCACGGGAAGCTGTAAGCATAGAGGACATGCCTGCACCCCATTGGACTTACCTGTGTGGGTTAAATCCGGGTTATTTGACAACCTATGGCGGTGATGGTTCTGCTCAGGCAGAGCAGTGCTGATGCTCCTCATAAAGCTGTCGCTGCTGTGAAGGTTCTAGGTGACATCACAATCCCTATGGTTACATACACAACAAAGCTGGGTTGTTGTTGTTTACACTCTGCAAGGCCTGTGGAAGTGAGTGACATCATAGCACTGTAGTTCTGAGGGTTCTAGATGGATGCAACAATCTCCTGTTGCTTCTATGAAGGCCATAATAGACGACATCACCAAACAGCTCCATAGTCACATACACAGCAAAGGAGAGATGTTGTTTACACCTAGTGATGTCAGTGGTATTGAGTGACATCACAGCACAGTGCTAAGGCTCCTGGGCCTGGACACAGCAGCGGCTGCAATATCTCAACGGAGAATACGTTTATATATATGTGTGTGTGTGCGCGTATATATATATATATATATATATATATATATATATATATATTTCTCCGCCGAAATCACTTTTAAACCCATTTCCACCTTTTTTTCCCTTCTCTTCCTCTTACTTTTTTTTCACGTTTTTTTACGTTTTTCTCCTTTTCGCCTCTTTTCTGGGCGTATTATTCTTCTTTTTCTTCTTTTTTTTCGTCTAATGCATACCCCATCAGTGCAGCAATGCTTATTCAATACCGCCAGCAGATGGAGACACTGGGGGATAATTTTCTAAGGATTTATACTGATTTTTCCTGTCTGAATTTGTCGCACAGAAAGTTGCAGGCCAAATATGTGTGACATTTCTGCGACTTTAGCTTCTAGAGCATTTTTACAACATTATACATAGGTGCTGAATACATAAAAAGCGACTGTTCAGCGACAGACAAGTCGCATCGGCTGAAAGTAGGCCAGAATGTCAGTCCATGTTGGAGCAGGTTTAGATACAGTCTAAAGCATAGATCTCAAAGTCTGTGCACAGAATTTAGCAAGGGCCTCGCACCTTCTGATGCATCAGGTAGGTGCACTATAGCATAGCCTAACCCTCTGTACTTTGGTCTATATTGATGCGGGACATAGACAGCCAGCTGATGACCAATCCATTAGTGCAATGGATGGCTGGAAGCATTTGTCTTTGCCTTTGCAATACCACAGAAGCAATGCATGGTCAATGTACAGCAATGACACACCTGTGTGAACAGCCAGGAGACCCCCCCATGTTATGTTACATAGTTACATAGTTAGTACGGTCGAAAAAAGACATATGTCCATCAAGTTCAACCAGGGAATTAAGGGGTAGGGGTGTGGCGCGATATTGGGGAAGGGATGAGATTTTATATTTCTTCATAAGCATTAATCTTATTTTGTCAATTAGGAACATTCAGCACCCACCCGCTATCAAGGCAGCTGCCTATCATGTCATGCCCTACCTGCACAGGTGTGCTGGCTACTCAAATGATCCAATTAAGGAGGCCATTTAGTCAGCAGCAGCAGAAGTCCTGTGCCTGGACGCTCCAACAGCGGCCAGACACAAGCAGAAGCAGCAGAAGCAGCAGCAGCACCACCTTTTGTTTTTTGGCTGCAGCAGCAGCAGCAGCAGCAGCAGCAGCAAGGCCCACAGGGCTGGCTAGCTGGCTAGCCAGCAAGCAGGTAGCAATGAAAGTAGGAATCTTTCTTTTTAACCCTGTAAGGGGGTGGTGCACTGTACCCGAAGATACTGCCATATCGGGTCAATGCATAGGGCGACGGAAGCAAGCTTCGAAATCGGCCCCCGTTCTCAAAAATCCATTTAATATATGGTCCCCAGATAGGGGACGTATCAGATATTAAACTGATAAGAACAGATACTACACTTGATCTTAGCCAAAAGGCCGAGAAGCGATAACCGTGAAAGGGGCGGGCCCAACAAGGTCCCCTTCATGGGCACTATCACTGCTTGCTGTCAGGGAGGCTGCCAGACAATTTTCCATGCACACTCTGGGCTGGGGGGCAGTCAACCACCAGTACACACAGCAGAACCTAAACCCATACCATTATTGCTAAGCAGCAAGACAGGGGCCCATTGCACTCCCACGGGGCCTTTTTAAATGCAATCCATAACCCGGATTTGCCAGGAACCCTTCTTACTCCTCCTACTTGCATGTGACACTGGGCTTAGGATCTGCATAGGAAACACACACACAAGCACACACCTACCTTTGTTGCCTGCAGATGCCTCCTTGGCTGTCCCCAAACGGTATCAAACCAACACCCACGGGAAGCTGTAAGCATAGAGGACATGCCTGCACCCCATTGGACTTACCTGTGTGGGTTAAATCCGGGTTATTTGACAACCTATGGCGGTGATGGTTCTGCTCAGGCAGAGCAGTGCTGATGCTCCTCATAAAGCTGTCGCTGCTGTGAAGGTTCTAGGTGACATCACAATCCCTATGGTTACATACACAACAAAGCTGGGTTGTTGTTGTTTACACTCTGCAAGGCCTGTGGAAGTGAGTGACATCATAGCACTGTAGTTCTGAGGGTTCTAGATGGATGCAACAATCTCCTGTTGCTTCTATGAAGGCCATAATAGACGACATCACCAAACAGCTCCATAGTCACATACACAGCAAAGGAGAGATGTTGTTTACACCTAGTGATGTCAGTGGTATTGAGTGACATCACAGCACAGTGCTAAGGCTCCTGGGCCTGGACACAGCAGCGGCTGCAATATCTCAACGGAGAATACGTTTATATATATGTGTGTGTGTGCGCGTATATATATATATATATATATATATATATATATATATATATATATATATATATTTCTCCGCCGAAATCACTTTTAAACCCATTTCCACCTTTTTTTCCCTTCTCTTCCTCTTACTTTTTTTTCACGTTTTTTTTACGTTTTTCTCCTTTTCGCCTCTTTTCTGGGCGTATTATTCTTCTTTTTCTTCTTTTTTTTCGTCTAATGCATACCCCATCAGTGCAGCAATGCTTATTCAATACCGCCAGCAGATGGAGACACTGGGGGATAATTTTCTAAGGATTTATACTGATTTTTCCTGTCTGAATTTGTCGCACAGAAAGTTGCAGGCCAAATATGTGTGACATTTCTGCGACTTTAGCTTCTAGAGCATTTTTACAACATTATACATAGGTGCTGAATACATAAAAAGCGACTGTTCAGCGACAGACAAGTCGCATCGGCTGAAAGTAGGCCAGAATGTCAGTCCATGTTGGAGCAGGTTTAGATACAGTCTAAAGCATAGATCTCAAAGTCTGTGCACAGAATTTAGCAAGGGCCTCGCACCTTCTGATGCATCAGGTAGGTGCACTATAGCATAGCCTAACCCTCTGTACTTTGGTCTATATTGATGCGGGACATAGACAGCCAGCTGATGACCAATCCATTAGTGCAATGGATGGCTGGAAGCATTTGTCTTTGCCTTTGCAATACCACAGAAGCAATGCATGGTCAATGTACAGCAATGACACACCTGTGTGAACAGCCAGGAGACCCCCCCATGTTATGTTACATAGTTACATAGTTAGTACGGTCGAAAAAAGACATATGTCCATCAAGTTCAACCAGGGAATTAAGGGGTAGGGGTGTGGCGCGATATTGGGGAAGGGATGAGATTTTATATTTCTTCATAAGCATTAATCTTATTTTGTCAATTAGGAACATTCAGCACCCACCCGCTATCAAGGCAGCTGCCTATCATGTCATGCCCTACCTGCACAGGTGTGCTGGCTACTCAAATGATCCAATTAAGGAGGCCATTTAGTCAGCAGCAGCAGAAGTCCTGTGCCTGGACGCTCCAACAGCGGCCAGACACAAGCAGAAGCAGCAGAAGCAGCAGCAGCAGCAGCAGCAGCAAGGCCCACAGGGCTGGCTAGCTGGCTAGCCAGCAAGCAGGTAGCAATGAAAGTAGGAATCTTTCTTTTTAACCCTGTAAGGGGGTGGTGCACTGTACCCGAAGATACTGCCATATCGGGTCAATGCATAGGGCGACGGAAGCAAGCTTCGAAATCGGCCCCCGTTCTCAAAAATCCATTTAATATATGGTCCCCAGATAGGGGACGTATCAGATATTAAACTGATAAGAACAGATACTACACTTGATCTTAGCCAAAAGGCCGAGAAGCGATAACCGTGAAAGGGGCGGGCCCAACAAGGTCCCCTTCATGGGCACTATCACTGCTTGCTGTCAGGGAGGCTGCCAGACAATTTTCCATGCACACTCTGGGCTGGGGGGCAGTCAACCACCAGTACACACAGCAGAACCTAAACCCATACCATTATTGCTAAGCAGCAAGACAGGGGCCCATTGCACTCCCACGGGGCCTTTTTAAATGCAATCCATAACCCGGATTTGCCAGGAACCCTTCTTACTCCTCCTACTTGCATGTGACACTGGGCTTAGGATCTGCATAGGAAACACACACACAAGCACACACCTACCTTTGTTGCCTGCAGATGCCTCCTTGGCTGTCCCCAAACGGTATCAAACCAACACCCACGGGAAGCTGTAAGCATAGAGGACATGCCTGCACCCCATTGGACTTACCTGTGTGGGTTAAATCCGGGTTATTTGACAACCTATGGCGGTGATGGTTCTGCTCAGGCAGAGCAGTGCTGATGCTCCTCATAAAGCTGTCGCTGCTGTGAAGGTTCTAGGTGACATCACAATCCCTATGGTTACATACACAACAAAGCTGGGTTGTTGTTGTTTACACTCTGCAAGGCCTGTGGAAGTGAGTGACATCATAGCACTGTAGTTCTGAGGGTTCTAGATGGATGCAACAATCTCCTGTTGCTTCTATGAAGGCCATAATAGACGACATCACCAAACAGCTCCATAGTCACATACACAGCAAAGGAGAGATGTTGTTTACACCTAGTGATGTCAGTGGTATTGAGTGACATCACAGCACAGTGCTAAGGCTCCTGGGCCTGGACACAGCAGCGGCTGCAATATCTCAACGGAGAATACGTTTATATATATGTGTGTGTGTGCGCGTATATATATATATATATATATATATATATATATATATATATATATATATTTCTCCGCCGAAATCACTTTTAAACCCATTTCCACCTTTTTTTCCCTTCTCTTCCTCTTACTTTTTTTTCACGTTTTTTTTACGTTTTTCTCCTTTTCGCCTCTTTTCTGGGCGTATTATTCTTCTTTTTCTTCTTTTTTTTCGTCTAATGCATACCCCATCAGTGCAGCAATGCTTATTCAATACCGCCAGCAGATGGGGACACTGGGGGATAATTTTCTAAGGATTTATACTGATTTTTCCTGTCTGAATTTGTCGCACAGAAAGTTGCAGGCCAAATATGTGTGACATTTCTGCGACTTTAGCTTCTAGAGCATTTTTACAACATTATACATAGGTGCTGAATACATAAAAAGCGACTGTTCAGCGACAGACAAGTCGCATCGGCTGAAAGTAGGCCAGAATGTCAGTCCATGTTGGAGCAGGTTTAGATACAGTCTAAAGCATAGATCTCAAAGTCTGTGCACAGAATTTAGCAAGGGCCTCGCACCTTCTGATGCATCAGGTAGGTGCACTATAGCATAGCCTAACCCTCTGTACTTTGGTCTATATTGATGCGGGACATAGACAGCCAGCTGATGACCAATCCATTAGTGCAATGGATGGCTGGAAGCATTTGTCTTTGCCTTTGCAATACCACAGAAGCAATGCATGGTCAATGTACAGCAATGACACACCTGTGTGAACAGCCAGGAGACCCCCCCATGTTATGTTACATAGTTACATAGTTAGTACGGTCGAAAAAAGACATATGTCCATCAAGTTCAACCAGGGAATTAAGGGGTAGGGGTGTGGCGCGATATTGGGGAAGGGATGAGATTTTATATTTCTTCATAAGCATTAATCTTATTTTGTCAATTAGGAACATTCAGCACCCACCCGCTATCAAGGCAGCTGCCTATCATGTCATGCCCTACCTGCACAGGTGTGCTGGCTACTCAAATGATCCAATTAAGGAGGCCATTTAGTCAGCAGCAGCAGAAGTCCTGTGCCTGGACGCTCCAACAGCGGCCAGACACAAGCAGAAGCAGCAGAAGCAGCAGCAGCACCACCTTTTGTTTTTTGGCTGCAGCAGCAGCAGCAGCAGCAGCAGCAGCAGCAAGGCCCACAGGGCTGGCTAGCTGGCTAGCCAGCAAGCAGGTAGCAATGAAAGTAGGAATCTTTCTTTTTAACCCTGTAAGGGGGTGGTGCACTGTACCCGAAGATACTGCCATATCGGGTCAATGCATAGGGCGACGGAAGCAAGCTTCGAAATCGGCCCCCGTTCTCAAAAATCCATTTAATATATGGTCCCCAGATAGGGGACGTATCAGATATTAAACTGATAAGAACAGATACTACACTTGATCTTAGCCAAAAGGCCGAGAAGCGATAACCGTGAAAGGGGCGGGCCCAACAAGGTCCCCTTCATGGGCACTATCACTGCTTGCTGTCAGGGAGGCTGCCAGACAATTTTCCATGCACACTCTGGGCTGGGGGGCAGTCAACCACCAGTACACACAGCAGAACCTAAACCCATACCATTATTGCTAAGCAGCAAGACAGGGGCCCATTGCACTCCCACGGGGCCTTTTTAAATGCAATCCATAACCCGGATTTGCCAGGAACCCTTCTTACTCCTCCTACTTGCATGTGACACTGGGCTTAGGATCTGCATAGGAAACACACACACAAGCACACACCTACCTTTGTTGCCTGCAGATGCCTCCTTGGCTGTCCCCAAACGGTATCAAACCAACACCCACGGGAAGCTGTAAGCATAGAGGACATGCCTGCACCCCATTGGACTTACCTGTGTGGGTTAAATCCGGGTTATTTGACAACCTATGGCGGTGATGGTTCTGCTCAGGCAGAGCAGTGCTGATGCTCCTCATAAAGCTGTCGCTGCTGTGAAGGTTCTAGGTGACATCACAATCCCTATGGTTACATACACAACAAAGCTGGGTTGTTGTTGTTTACACTCTGCAAGGCCTGTGGAAGTGAGTGACATCATAGCACTGTAGTTCTGAGGGTTCTAGATGGATGCAACAATCTCCTGTTGCTTCTATGAAGGCCATAATAGACGACATCACCAAACAGCTCCATAGTCACATACACAGCAAAGGAGAGATGTTGTTTACACCTAGTGATGTCAGTGGTATTGAGTGACATCACAGCACAGTGCTAAGGCTCCTGGGCCTGGACACAGCAGCGGCTGCAATATCTCAACGGAGAATACGTTTATATATATGTGTGTGTGTGCGCGTATATATATATATATATATATATATATATATATATATATATATATATTTCTCCGCCGAAATCACTTTTAAACCCATTTCCACCTTTTTTTCCCTTCTCTTCCTCTTACTTTTTTTTCACGTTTTTTTACGTTTTTCTCCTTTTCGCCTCTTTTCTGGGCGTATTATTCTTCTTTTTCTTCTTTTTTTTCGTCTAATGCATACCCCATCAGTGCAGCAATGCTTATTCAATACCGCCAGCAGATGGAGACACTGGGGGATAATTTTCTAAGGATTTATACTGATTTTTCCTGTCTGAATTTGTCGCACAGAAAGTTGCAGGCCAAATATGTGTGACATTTCTGCGACTTTAGCTTCTAGAGCATTTTTACAACATTATACATAGGTGCTGAATACATAAAAAGCGACTGTTCAGCGACAGACAAGTCGCATCGGCTGAAAGTAGGCCAGAATGTCAGTCCATGTTGGAGCAGGTTTAGATACAGTCTAAAGCATAGATCTCAAAGTCTGTGCACAGAATTTAGCAAGGGCCTCGCACCTTCTGATGCATCAGGTAGGTGCACTATAGCATAGCCTAACCCTCTGTACTTTGGTCTATATTGATGCGGGACATAGACAGCCAGCTGATGACCAATCCATTAGTGCAATGGATGGCTGGAAGCATTTGTCTTTGCCTTTGCAATACCACAGAAGCAATGCATGGTCAATGTACAGCAATGACACACCTGTGTGAACAGCCAGGAGACCCCCCCATGTTATGTTACATAGTTACATAGTTAGTACGGTCGAAAAAAGACATATGTCCATCAAGTTCAACCAGGGAATTAAGGGGTAGGGGTGTGGCGCGATATTGGGGAAGGGATGAGATTTTATATTTCTTCATAAGCATTAATCTTATTTTGTCAATTAGGAACATTCAGCACCCACCCGCTATCAAGGCAGCTGCCTATCATGTCATGCCCTACCTGCACAGGTGTGCTGGCTACTCAAATGATCCAATTAAGGAGGCCATTTAGTCAGCAGCAGCAGAAGTCCTGTGCCTGGACGCTCCAACAGCGGCCAGACACAAGCAGAAGCAGCAGAAGCAGCAGCAGCACCACCTTTTGTTTTTTGGCTGCAGCAGCAGCAGCAGCAGCAGCAGCAGCAGCAAGGCCCACAGGGCTGGCTAGCTGGCTAGCCAGCAAGCAGGTAGCAATGAAAGTAGGAATCTTTCTTTTTAACCCTGTAAGGGGGTGGTGCACTGTACCCGAAGATACTGCCATATCGGGTCAATGCATAGGGCGACGGAAGCAAGCTTCGAAATCGGCCCCCGTTCTCAAAAATCCATTTAATATATGGTCCCCAGATAGGGGACGTATCAGATATTAAACTGATAAGAACAGATACTACACTTGATCTTAGCCAAAAGGCCGAGAAGCGATAACCGTGAAAGGGGCGGGCCCAACAAGGTCCCCTTCATGGGCACTATCACTGCTTGCTGTCAGGGAGGCTGCCAGACAATTTTCCATGCACACTCTGGGCTGGGGGGCAGTCAACCACCAGTACACACAGCAGAACCTAAACCCATACCATTATTGCTAAGCAGCAAGACAGGGGCCCATTGCACTCCCACGGGGCCTTTTTAAATGCAATCCATAACCCGGATTTGCCAGGAACCCTTCTTACTCCTCCTACTTGCATGTGACACTGGGCTTAGGATCTGCATAGGAAACACACACACAAGCACACACCTACCTTTGTTGCCTGCAGATGCCTCCTTGGCTGTCCCCAAACGGTATCAAACCAACACCCACGGGAAGCTGTAAGCATAGAGGACATGCCTGCACCCCATTGGACTTACCTGTGTGGGTTAAATCCGGGTTATTTGACAACCTATGGCGGTGATGGTTCTGCTCAGGCAGAGCAGTGCTGATGCTCCTCATAAAGCTGTCGCTGCTGTGAAGGTTCTAGGTGACATCACAATCCCTATGGTTACATACACAACAAAGCTGGGTTGTTGTTGTTTACACTCTGCAAGGCCTGTGGAAGTGAGTGACATCATAGCACTGTAGTTCTGAGGGTTCTAGATGGATGCAACAATCTCCTGTTGCTTCTATGAAGGCCATAATAGACGACATCACCAAACAGCTCCATAGTCACATACACAGCAAAGGAGAGATGTTGTTTACACCTAGTCAGTGGTATTGAGTGACATCACAGCACAGTGCTAAGGCTCCTGGGCCTGGACACAGCAGCGGCTGCAATATCTCAACGGAGAATACGTTTATATATATGTGTGTGTGTGCGCGTATATATATATATATATATATATATATATATATATATATATATATATATATTTCTCCGCCGAAATCACTTTTAAACCCATTTCCACCTTTTTTTCCCTTCTCTTCCTCTTACTTTTTTTTCACGTTTTTTTACGTTTTTCTCCTTTTCGCCTCTTTTCTGGGCGTATTATTCTTCTTTTTCTTCTTTTTTTTCGTCTAATGCATACCCCATCAGTGCAGCAATGCTTATTCAATACCGCCAGCAGATGGAGACACTGGGGGATAATTTTCTAAGGATTTATACTGATTTTTCCTGTCTGAATTTGTCGCACAGAAAGTTGCAGGCCAAATATGTGTGACATTTCTGCGACTTTAGCTTCTAGAGCATTTTTACAACATTATACATAGGTGCTGAATACATAAAAAGCGACTGTTCAGCGACAGACAAGTCGCATCGGCTGAAAGTAGGCCAGAATGTCAGTCCATGTTGGAGCAGGTTTAGATACAGTCTAAAGCATAGATCTCAAAGTCTGTGCACAGAATTTAGCAAGGGCCTCGCACCTTCTGATGCATCAGGTAGGTGCACTATAGCATAGCCTAACCCTCTGTACTTTGGTCTATATTGATGCGGGACATAGACAGCCAGCTGATGACCAATCCATTAGTGCAATGGATGGCTGGAAGCATTTGTCTTTGCCTTTGCAATACCACAGAAGCAATGCATGGTCAATGTACAGCAATGACACACCTGTGTGAACAGCCAGGAGACCCCCCCATGTTATGTTACATAGTTACATAGTTAGTACGGTCGAAAAAAGACATATGTCCATCAAGTTCAACCAGGGAATTAAGGGGTAGGGGTGTGGCGCGATATTGGGGAAGGGATGAGATTTTATATTTCTTCATAAGCATTAATCTTATTTTGTCAATTAGGAACATTCAGCACCCACCCGCTATCAAGGCAGCTGCCTATCATGTCATGCCCTACCTGCACAGGTGTGCTGGCTACTCAAATGATCCAATTAAGGAGGCCATTTAGTCAGCAGCAGCAGAAGTCCTGTGCCTGGACGCTCCAACAGCGGCCAGACACAAGCAGAAGCAGCAGAAGCAGCAGCAGCACCACCTTTTGTTTTTTGGCTGCAGCAGCAGCAGCAGCAGCAGCAGCAGCAGCAAGGCCCACAGGGCTGGCTAGCTGGCTAGCCAGCAAGCAGGTAGCAATGAAAGTAGGAATCTTTCTTTTTAACCCTGTAAGGGGGTGGTGCACTGTACCCGAAGATACTGCCATATCGGGTCAATGCATAGGGCGACGGAAGCAAGCTTCGAAATCGGCCCCCGTTCTCAAAAATCCATTTAATATATGGTCCCCAGATAGGGGACGTATCAGATATTAAACTGATAAGAACAGATACTACACTTGATCTTAGCCAAAAGGCCGAGAAGCGATAACCGTGAAAGGGGCGGGCCCAACAAGGTCCCCTTCATGGGCACTATCACTGCTTGCTGTCAGGGAGGCTGCCAGACAATTTTCCATGCACACTCTGGGCTGGGGGGCAGTCAACCACCAGTACACACAGCAGAACCTAAACCCATACCATTATTGCTAAGCAGCAAGACAGGGGCCCATTGCACTCCCACGGGGCCTTTTTAAATGCAATCCATAACCCGGATTTGCCAGGAACCCTTCTTACTCCTCCTACTTGCATGTGACACTGGGCTTAGGATCTGCATAGGAAACACACACACAAGCACACACCTACCTTTGTTGCCTGCAGATGCCTCCTTGGCTGTCCCCAAACGGTATCAAACCAACACCCACGGGAAGCTGTAAGCATAGAGGACATGCCTGCACCCCATTGGACTTACCTGTGTGGGTTAAATCCGGGTTATTTGACAACCTATGGCGGTGATGGTTCTGCTCAGGCAGAGCAGTGCTGATGCTCCTCATAAAGCTGTCGCTGCTGTGAAGGTTCTAGGTGACATCACAATCCCTATGGTTACATACACAACAAAGCTGGGTTGTTGTTGTTTACACTCTGCAAGGCCTGTGGAAGTGAGTGACATCATAGCACTGTAGTTCTGAGGGTTCTAGATGGATGCAACAATCTCCTGTTGCTTCTATGAAGGCCATAATAGACGACATCACCAAACAGCTCCATAGTCACATACACAGCAAAGGAGAGATGTTGTTTACACCTAGTGATGTCAGTGGTATTGAGTGACATCACAGCACAGTGCTAAGGCTCCTGGGCCTGGACACAGCAGCGGCTGCAATATCTCAACGGAGAATACGTTTATATATATGTGTGTGTGTGCGCGTATATATATATATATATATATATATATATATATATATATATATATTTCTCCGCCGAAATCACTTTTAAACCCATTTCCACCTTTTTTTCCCTTCTCTTCCTCTTACTTTTTTTTCACGTTTTTTTACGTTTTTCTCCTTTTCGCCTCTTTTCTGGGCGTATTATTCTTCTTTTTCTTCTTTTTTTTCGTCTAATGCATACCCCATCAGTGCAGCAATGCTTATTCAATACCGCCAGCAGATGGAGACACTGGGGGATAATTTTCTAAGGATTTATACTGATTTTTCCTGTCTGAATTTGTCGCACAGAAAGTTGCAGGCCAAATATGTGTGACATTTCTGCGACTTTAGCTTCTAGAGCATTTTTACAACATTATACATAGGTGCTGAATACATAAAAAGCGACTGTTCAGCGACAGACAAGTCGCATCGGCTGAAAGTAGGCCAGAATGTCAGTCCATGTTGGAGCAGGTTTAGATACAGTCTAAAGCATAGATCTCAAAGTCTGTGCACAGAATTTAGCAAGGGCCTCGCACCTTCTGATGCATCAGGTAGGTGCACTATAGCATAGCCTAACCCTCTGTACTTTGGTCTATATTGATGCGGGACATAGACAGCCAGCTGATGACCAATCCATTAGTGCAATGGATGGCTGGAAGCATTTGTCTTTGCCTTTGCAATACCACAGAAGCAATGCATGGTCAATGTACAGCAATGACACACCTGTGTGAACAGCCAGGAGACCCCCCCATGTTATGTTACATAGTTACATAGTTAGTACGGTCGAAAAAAGACATATGTCCATCAAGTTCAACCAGGGAATTAAGGGGTAGGGGTGTGGCGCGATATTGGGGAAGGGATGAGATTTTATATTTCTTCATAAGCATTAATCTTATTTTGTCAATTAGGAACATTCAGCACCCACCCGCTATCAAGGCAGCTGCCTATCATGTCATGCCCTACCTGCACAGGTGTGCTGGCTACTCAAATGATCCAATTAAGGAGGCCATTTAGTCAGCAGCAGCAGAACCTGTGCCTGGACGCTCCAACAGCGGCCAGACACAAGCAGAAGCAGCAGAAGCAGCAGCAGCACCACCTTTTGTTTTTTGGCTGCAGCAGCAGCAGCAGCAGCAGCAGCAAGGCCCACAGGGCTGGCTAGCTGGCTAGCCAGCAAGCAGGTAGCAATGAAAGTAGGAATCTTTCTTTTTAACCCTGTAAGGGGGTGGTGCACTGTACCCGAAGATACTGCCATATCGGGTCAATGCATAGGGCGACGGAAGCAAGCTTCGAAATCGGCCCCCGTTCTCAAAAATCCATTTAATATATGGTCCCCAGATAGGGGACGTATCAGATATTAAACTGATAAGAACAGATACTACACTTGATCTTAGCCAAAAGGCCGAGAAGCGATAACCGTGAAAGGGGCGGGCCCAACAAGGTCCCCTTCATGGGCACTATCACTGCTTGCTGTCAGGGAGGCTGCCAGACAATTTTCCATGCACACTCTGGGCTGGGGGGCAGTCAACCACCAGTACACACAGCAGAACCTAAACCCATACCATTATTGCTAAGCAGCAAGACAGGGGCCCATTGCACTCCCACGGGGCCTTTTTAAATGCAATCCATAACCCGGATTTGCCAGGAACCCTTCTTACTCCTCCTACTTGCATGTGACACTGGGCTTAGGATCTGCATAGGAAACACACACACAAGCACACACCTACCTTTGTTGCCTGCAGATGCCTCCTTGGCTGTCCCCAAACGGTATCAAACCAACACCCACGGGAAGCTGTAAGCATAGAGGACATGCCTGCACCCCATTGGACTTACCTGTGTGGGTTAAATCCGGGTTATTTGACAACCTATGGCGGTGATGGTTCTGCTCAGGCAGAGCAGTGCTGATGCTCCTCATAAAGCTGTCGCTGCTGTGAAGGTTCTAGGTGACATCACAATCCCTATGGTTACATACACAACAAAGCTGGGTTGTTGTTGTTTACACTCTGCAAGGCCTGTGGAAGTGAGTGACATCATAGCACTGTAGTTCTGAGGGTTCTAGATGGATGCAACAATCTCCTGTTGCTTCTATGAAGGCCATAATAGACGACATCACCAAACAGCTCCATAGTCACATACACAGCAAAGGAGAGATGTTGTTTACACCTAGTGATGTCAGTGGTATTGAGTGACATCACAGCACAGTGCTAAGGCTCCTGGGCCTGGACACAGCAGCGGCTGCAATATCTCAACGGAGAATACGTTTATATATATGTGTGTGTGTGCGCGTATATATATATATATATATATATATATATATATATATATATATATATATATATATATATATATATATTTCTCCGCCGAAATCACTTTTAAACCCATTTCCACCTTTTTTTCCCTTCTCTTCCTCTTACATTTTTTTTCACGTTTTTTTTACGTTTTTCTCCTTTTCGCCTCTTTTCTGGGCGTATTATTCTTCTTTTTCTTCTTTTTTTTCGTCTAATGCATACCCCATCAGTGCAGCAATGCTTATTCAATACCGCCAGCAGATGGAGACACTGGGGGATAATTTTCTAAGGATTTATACTGATTTTTCCTGTCTGAATTTGTCGCACAGAAAGTTGCAGGCCAAATATGTGTGACATTTCTGCGACTTTAGCTTCTAGAGCATTTTTACAACATTATACATAGGTGCTGAATACATAAAAAGCGACTGTTCAGCGACAGACAAGTCGCATCGGCTGAAAGTAGGCCAGAATGTCAGTCCATGTTGGAGCAGGTTTAGATACAGTCTAAAGCATAGATCTCAAAGTCTGTGCACAGAATTTAGCAAGGGCCTCGCACCTTCTGATGCATCAGGTAGGTGCACTATAGCATAGCCTAACCCTCTGTACTTTGGTCTATATTGATGCGGGACATAGACAGCCAGCTGATGACCAATCCATTAGTGCAATGGATGGCTGGAAGCATTTGTCTTTGCCTTTGCAATACCACAGAAGCAATGCATGGTCAATGTACAGCAATGACACACCTGTGTGAACAGCCAGGAGACCCCCCCATGTTATGTTACATAGTTACATAGTTAGTACGGTCGAAAAAAGACATATGTCCATCAAGTTCAACCAGGGAATTAAGGGGTAGGGGTGTGGCGCGATATTGGGGAAGGGATGAGATTTTATATTTCTTCATAAGCATTAATCTTATTTTGTCAATTAGGAACATTCAGCACCCACCCGCTATCAAGGCAGCTGCCTATCATGTCATGCCCTACCTGCACAGGTGTGCTGGCTACTCAAATGATCCAATTAAGGAGGCCATTTAGTCAGCAGCAGCAGAAGTCCTGTGCCTGGACGCTCCAACAGCGGCCAGACACAAGCAGAAGCAGCAGAAGCAGCAGCAGCACCACCTTTTGTTTTTTGGCTGCAGCAGCAGCAGCAGCAGCAGCAGCAGCAAGGCCCACAGGGCTGGCTAGCTGGCTAGCCAGCAAGCAGGTAGCAATGAAAGTAGGAATCTTTCTTTTTAACCCTGTAAGGGGGTGGTGCACTGTACCCGAAGATACTGCCATATCGGGTCAATGCATAGGGCGACGGAAGCAAGCTTCGAAATCGGCCCCCGTTCTCAAAAATCCATTTAATATATGGTCCCCAGATAGGGGACGTATCAGATATTAAACTGATAAGAACAGATACTACACTTGATCTTAGCCAAAAGGCCGAGAAGCGATAACCGTGAAAGGGGCGGGCCCAACAAGGTCCCCTTCATGGGCACTATCACTGCTTGCTGTCAGGGAGGCTGCCAGACAATTTTCCATGCACACTCTGGGCTGGGGGGCAGTCAACCACCAGTACACACAGCAGAACCTAAACCCATACCATTATTGCTAAGCAGCAAGACAGGGGCCCATTGCACTCCCACGGGGCCTTTTTAAATGCAATCCATAACCCGGATTTGCCAGGAACCCTTCTTACTCCTCCTACTTGCATGTGACACTGGGCTTAGGATCTGCATAGGAAACACACACACAAGCACACACCTACCTTTGTTGCCTGCAGATGCCTCCTTGGCTGTCCCCAAACGGTATCAAACCAACACCCACGGGAAGCTGTAAGCATAGAGGACATGCCTGCACCCCATTGGACTTACCTGTGTGGGTTAAATCCGGGTTATTTGACAACCTATGGCGGTGATGGTTCTGCTCAGGCAGAGCAGTGCTGATGCTCCTCATAAAGCTGTCGCTGCTGTGAAGGTTCTAGGTGACATCACAATCCCTATGGTTACATACACAACAAAGCTGGGTTGTTGTTGTTTACACTCTGCAAGGCCTGTGGAAGTGAGTGACATCATAGCACTGTAGTTCTGAGGGTTCTAGATGGATGCAACAATCTCCTGTTGCTTCTATGAAGGCCATAATAGACGACATCACCAAACAGCTCCATAGTCACATACACAGCAAAGGAGAGATGTTGTTTACACCTAGTGATGTCAGTGGTATTGAGTGACATCACAGCACAGTGCTAAGGCTCCTGGGCCTGGACACAGCAGCGGCTGCAATATCTCAACGGAGAATACGTTTATATATATGTGTGTGTGTGCGCGTATATATATATATATATATATATATATATATATATATATATATATATATATTTCTCCGCCGAAATCACTTTTAAACCCATTTCCACCTTTTTTTCCCTTCTCTTCCTCTTACTTTTTTTTCACGTTTTTTTACGTTTTTCTCCTTTTCGCCTCTTTTCTGGGCGTATTATTCTTCTTTTTCTTCTTTTTTTTCGTCTAATGCATACCCCATCAGTGCAGCAATGCTTATTCAATACCGCCAGCAGATGGAGACACTGGGGGATAATTTTCTAAGGATTTATACTGATTTTTCCTGTCTGAATTTGTCGCACAGAAAGTTGCAGGCCAAATATGTGTGACATTTCTGCGACTTTAGCTTCTAGAGCATTTTTACAACATTATACATAGGTGCTGAATACATAAAAAGCGACTGTTCAGCGACAGACAAGTCGCATCGGCTGAAAGTAGGCCAGAATGTCAGTCCATGTTGGAGCAGGTTTAGATACAGTCTAAAGCATAGATCTCAAAGTCTGTGCACAGAATTTAGCAAGGGCCTCGCACCTTCTGATGCATCAGGTAGGTGCACTATAGCATAGCCTAACCCTCTGTACTTTGGTCTATATTGATGCGGGACATAGACAGCCAGCTGATGACCAATCCATTAGTGCAATGGATGGCTGGAAGCATTTGTCTTTGCCTTTGCAATACCACAGAAGCAATGCATGGTCAATGTACAGCAATGACACACCTGTGTGAACAGCCAGGAGACCCCCCCATGTTATGTTACATAGTTACATAGTTAGTACGGTCGAAAAAAGACATATGTCCATCAAGTTCAACCAGGGAATTAAGGGGTAGGGGTGTGGCGCGATATTGGGGAAGGGATGAGATTTTATATTTCTTCATAAGCATTAATCTTATTTTGTCAATTAGGAACATTCAGCACCCACCCGCTATCAAGGCAGCTGCCTATCATGTCATGCCCTACCTGCACAGGTGTGCTGGCTACTCAAATGATCCAATTAAGGAGGCCATTTAGTCAGCAGCAGCAGAAGTCCTGTGCCTGGACGCTCCAACAGCGGCCAGACACAAGCAGAAGCAGCAGAAGCAGCAGCAGCACCACCTTTTGTTTTTTGGCTGCAGCAGCAGCAGCAGCAGCAGCAGCAGCAGCAAGGCCCACAGGGCTGGCTAGCTGGCTAGCCAGCAAGCAGGTAGCAATGAAAGTAGGAATCTTTCTTTTTAACCCTGTAAGGGGGTGGTGCACTGTACCCGAAGATACTGCCATATCGGGTCAATGCATAGGGCGACGGAAGCAAGCTTCGAAATCGGCCCCCGTTCTCAAAAATCCATTTAATATATGGTCCCCAGATAGGGGACGTATCAGATATTAAACTGATAAGAACAGATACTACACTTGATCTTAGCCAAAAGGCCGAGAAGCGATAACCGTGAAAGGGGCGGGCCCAACAAGGTCCCCTTCATGGGCACTATCACTGCTTGCTGTCAGGGAGGCTGCCAGACAATTTTCCATGCACACTCTGGGCTGGGGGGCAGTCAACCACCAGTACACACAGCAGAACCTAAACCCATACCATTATTGCTAAGCAGCAAGACAGGGGCCCATTGCACTCCCACGGGGCCTTTTTAAATGCAATCCATAACCCGGATTTGCCAGGAACCCTTCTTACTCCTCCTACTTGCATGTGACACTGGGCTTAGGATCTGCATAGGAAACACACACACAAGCACACACCTACCTTTGTTGCCTGCAGATGCCTCCTTGGCTGTCCCCAAACGGTATCAAACCAACACCCACGGGAAGCTGTAAGCATAGAGGACATGCCTGCACCCCATTGGACTTACCTGTGTGGGTTAAATCCGGGTTATTTGACAACCTATGGCGGTGATGGTTCTGCTCAGGCAGAGCAGTGCTGATGCTCCTCATAAAGCTGTCGCTGCTGTGAAGGTTCTAGGTGACATCACAATCCCTATGGTTACATACACAACAAAGCTGGGTTGTTGTTGTTTACACTCTGCAAGGCCTGTGGAAGTGAGTGACATCATAGCACTGTAGTTCTGAGGGTTCTAGATGGATGCAACAATCTCCTGTTGCTTCTATGAAGGCCATAATAGACGACATCACCAAACAGCTCCATAGTCACATACACAGCAAAGGAGAGATGTTGTTTACACCTAGTGATGTCAGTGGTATTGAGTGACATCACAGCACAGTGCTAAGGCTCCTGGGCCTGGACACAGCAGCGGCTGCAATATCTCAACGGAGAATACGTTTATATATATGTGTGTGTGTGCGCGTATATATATATATATATATATATATATATATATATATATATATATTTCTCCGCCGAAATCACTTTTAAACCCATTTCCACCTTTTTTTCCCTTCTCTTCCTCTTACTTTTTTTTCACGTTTTTTTACGTTTTTCTCCTTTTCGCCTCTTTTCTGGGCGTATTATTCTTCTTTTTCTTCTTTTTTTTCGTCTAATGCATACCCCATCAGTGCAGCAATGCTTATTCAATACCGCCAGCAGATGGAGACACTGGGGGATAATTTTCTAAGGATTTATACTGATTTTTCCTGTCTGAATTTGTCGCACAGAAAGTTGCAGGCCAAATATGTGTGACATTTCTGCGACTTTAGCTTCTAGAGCATTTTTACAACATTATACATAGGTGCTGAATACATAAAAAGCGACTGTTCAGCGACAGACAAGTCGCATCGGCTGAAAGTAGGCCAGAATGTCAGTCCATGTTGGAGCAGGTTTAGATACAGTCTAAAGCATAGATCTCAAAGTCTGTGCACAGAATTTAGCAAGGGCCTCGCACCTTCTGATGCATCAGGTAGGTGCACTATAGCATAGCCTAACCCTCTGTACTTTGGTCTATATTGATGCGGGACATAGACAGCCAGCTGATGACCAATCCATTAGTGCAATGGATGGCTGGAAGCATTTGTCTTTGCCTTTGCAATACCACAGAAGCAATGCATGGTCAATGTACAGCAATGACACACCTGTGTGAACAGCCAGGAGACCCCCCCATGTTATGTTACATAGTTACATAGTTAGTACGGTCGAAAAAAGACATATGTCCATCAAGTTCAACCAGGGAATTAAGGGGTAGGGGTGTGGCGCGATATTGGGGAAGGGATGAGATTTTATATTTCTTCATAAGCATTAATCTTATTTTGTCAATTAGGAACATTCAGCACCCACCCGCTATCAAGGCAGCTGCCTATCATGTCATGCCCTACCTGCACAGGTGTGCTGGCTACTCAAATGATCCAATTAAGGAGGCCATTTAGTCAGCAGCAGCAGAAGTCCTGTGCCTGGACGCTCCAACAGCGGCCAGACACAAGCAGAAGCAGCAGAAGCAGCAGCAGCACCACCTTTTGTTTTTTGGCTGCAGCAGCAGCAGCAGCAGCAGCAGCAGCAGCAAGGCCCACAGGGCTGGCTAGCTGGCTAGCCAGCAAGCAGGTAGCAATGAAAGTAGGAATCTTTCTTTTTAACCCTGTAAGGGGGTGGTGCACTGTACCCGAAGATACTGCCATATCGGGTCAATGCATAGGGCGACGGAAGCAAGCTTCGAAATCGGCCCCCGTTCTCAAAAATCCATTTAATATATGGTCCCCAGATAGGGGACGTATCAGATATTAAACTGATAAGAACAGATACTACACTTGATCTTAGCCAAAAGGCCGAGAAGCGATAACCGTGAAAGGGGCGGGCCCAACAAGGTCCCCTTCATGGGCACTATCACTGCTTGCTGTCAGGGAGGCTGCCAGACAATTTTCCATGCACACTCTGGGCTGGGGGGCAGTCAACCACCAGTACACACAGCAGAACCTAAACCCATACCATTATTGCTAAGCAGCAAGACAGGGGCCCATTGCACTCCCACGGGGCCTTTTTAAATGCAATCCATAACCCGGATTTGCCAGGAACCCTTCTTACTCCTCCTACTTGCATGTGACACTGGGCTTAGGATCTGCATAGGAAACACACACACAAGCACACACCTACATTTGTTGCCTGCAGATGCCTCCTTGGCTGTCCCCAAACGGTATCAAACCAACACCCACGGGAAGCTGTAAGCATAGAGGACATGCCTGCACCCCATTGGACTTACCTGTGTGGGTTAAATCCGGGTTATTTGACAACCTATGGCGGTGATGGTTCTGCTCAGGCAGAGCAGTGCTGATGCTCCTCATAAAGCTGTCGCTGCTGTGAAGGTTCTAGGTGACATCACAATCCCTATGGTTACATACACAACAAAGCTGGGTTGTTGTTGTTTACACTCTGCAAGGCCTGTGGAAGTGAGTGACATCATAGCACTGTAGTTCTGAGGGTTCTAGATGGATGCAACAATCTCCTGTTGCTTCTATGAAGGCCATAATAGACGACATCACCAAACAGCTCCATAGTCACATACACAGCAAAGGAGAGATGTTGTTTACACCTAGTGATGTCAGTGGTATTGAGTGACATCACAGCACAGTGCTAAGGCTCCTGGGCCTGGACACAGCAGCGGCTGCAATATCTCAACGGAGAATACGTTTATATATATGTGTGTGTGTGCGCGTATATATATATATATATATATATATATATATATATATATATTTCTCCGCCGAAATCACTTTTAAACCCATTTCCACCTTTTTTTCCCTTCTCTTCCTCTTACTTTTTTTTCACGTTTTTTTACGTTTTTCTCCTTTTCGCCTCTTTTCTGGGCGTATTATTCTTCTTTTTCTTCTTTTTTTTCGTCTAATGCATACCCCATCAGTGCAGCAATGCTTATTCAATACCGCCAGCAGATGGAGACACTGGGGGATAATTTTCTAAGGATTTATACTGATTTTTCCTGTCTGAATTTGTCGCACAGAAAGTTGCAGGCCAAATATGTGTGACATTTCTGCGACTTTAGCTTCTAGAGCATTTTTACAACATTATACATAGGTGCTGAATACATAAAAAGCGACTGTTCAGCGACAGACAAGTCGCATCGGCTGAAAGTAGGCCAGAATGTCAGTCCATGTTGGAGCAGGTTTAGATACAGTCTAAAGCATAGATCTCAAAGTCTGTGCACAGAATTTAGCAAGGGCCTCGCACCTTCTGATGCATCAGGTAGGTGCACTATAGCATAGCCTAACCCTCTGTACTTTGGTCTATATTGATGCGGGACATAGACAGCCAGCTGATGACCAATCCATTAGTGCAATGGATGGCTGGAAGCATTTGTCTTTGCCTTTGCAATACCACAGAAGCAATGCATGGTCAATGTACAGCAATGACACACCTGTGTGAACAGCCAGGAGACCCCCCCATGTTATGTTACATAGTTACATAGTTAGTACGGTCGAAAAAAGACATATGTCCATCAAGTTCAACCAGGGAATTAAGGGGTAGGGGTGTGGCGCGATATTGGGGAAGGGATGAGATTTTATATTTCTTCATAAGCATTAATCTTATTTTGTCAATTAGGAACATTCAGCACCCACCCGCTATCAAGGCAGCTGCCTATCATGTCATGCCCTACCTGCACAGGTGTGCTGGCTACTCAAATGATCCAATTAAGGAGGCCATTTAGTCAGCAGCAGCAGAAGTCCTGTGCCTGGACGCTCCAACAGGGGCCAGACACAAGCAGAAGCAGCAGAAGCAGCAGCAGCACCACCTTTTGTTTTTTGGCTGCAGCAGCAGCAGCAGCAGCAGCAGCAGCAAGGCCCACAGGGCTGGCTAGCTGGCTAGCCAGCAAGCAGGTAGCAATGAAAGTAGGAATCTTTCTTTTTAACCCTGTAAGGGGGTGGTGCACTGTACCCGAAGATACTGCCATATCGGGTCAATGCATAGGGCGACGGAAGCAAGCTTCGAAATCGGCCCCCGTTCTCAAAAATCCATTTAATATATGGTCCCCAGATAGGGGACGTATCAGATATTAAACTGATAAGAACCGATACTACACTTGATCTTAGCCAAAAGGCCGAGAAGCGATAACCGTGAAAGGGGCGGGCCCAACAAGGTCCCCTTCATGGGCACTATCACTGCTTGCTGTCAGGGAGGCTGCCAGACAATTTTCCATGCACACTCTGGGCTGGGGGGCAGTCAACCACCAGTACACACAGCAGAACCTAAACCCATACCATTATTGCTAAGCAGCAAGACAGGGGCCCATTGCACTCCCACGGGGCCTTTTTAAATGCAATCCATAACCCGGATTTGCCAGGAACCCTTCTTACTCCTCCTACTTGCATGTGACACTGGGCTTAGGATCTGCATAGGAAACACACACACAAGCACACACCTACCTTTGTTGCCTGCAGATGCCTCCTTGGCTGTCCCCAAACGGTATCAAACCAACACCCACGGGAAGCTGTAAGCATAGAGGACATGCCTGCACCCCATTGGACTTACCTGTGTGGGTTAAATCCGGGTTATTTGACAACCTATGGCGGTGATGGTTCTGCTCAGGCAGAGCAGTGCTGATGCTCCTCATAAAGCTGTCGCTGCTGTGAAGGTTCTAGGTGACATCACAATCCCTATGGTTACATACACAACAAAGCTGGGTTGTTGTTGTTTACACTCTGCAAGGCCTGTGGAAGTGAGTGACATCATAGCACTGTAGTTCTGAGGGTTCTAGATGGATGCAACAATCTCCTGTTGCTTCTATGAAGGCCATAATAGACGACATCACCAAACAGCTCCATAGTCACATACACAGCAAAGGAGAGATGTTGTTTACACCTAGTGATGTCAGTGGTATTGAGTGACATCACAGCACAGTGCTAAGGCTCCTGGGCCTGGACACAGCAGCGGCTGCAATATCTCAACGGAGAATACGTTTATATATATGTGTGTGTGTGCGCGTATATATATATATATATATATATATATATATATATATATATATATTCTCCGCCGAAATCACTTTTAAACCCATTTCCACCTTTTTTTCCCTTCTCTTCCTCTTACTTTTTTTTCACTTTTTTTTACGTTTTTCTCCTTTTCGCCTCTTTTCTGGGCGTATTATTCTTCTTTTTCTTCTTTTTTTTCGTCTAATGCATACCCCATCAGTGCAGCAATGCTTATTCAATACCGCCAGCAGATGGAGACACTGGGGGATAATTTTCTAAGGATTTATACTGATTTTTCCTGTCTGAATTTGTCGCACAGAAAGTTGCAGGCCAAATATGTGTGACATTTCTGCGACTTTAGCTTCTAGAGCATTTTTACAACATTATACATAGGTGCTGAATACATAAAAAGCGACTGTTCAGCGACAGACAAGTCGCATCGGCTGAAAGTAGGCCAGAATGTCAGTCCATGTTGGAGCAGGTTTAGATACAGTCTAAAGCATAGATCTCAAAGTCTGTGCACAGAATTAAGCAAGGGCCTCGCACCTTCTGATGCATCAGGTAGGTGCACTATAGCATAGCCTAACCCTCTGTACTTTGGTCTATATTGATGCGGGACATAGACAGCCAGCTGATGACCAATCCATTAGTGCAATGGATGGCTGGAAGCATTTGTCTTTGCCTTTGCAATACCACAGAAGCAATGCATGGTCAATGTACAGCAATGACACACCTGTGTGAACAGCCAGGAGACCCCCCCATGTTATGTTACATAGTTACATAGTTAGTACGGTCGAAAAAAGACATATGTCCATCAAGTTCAACCAGGGAATTAAGGGGTAGGGGTGTGGCGCGATATTGGGGAAGGGATGAGATTTTATATTTCTTCATAAGCATTAATCTTATTTTGTCAATTAGGAACATTCAGCACCCACCCGCTATCAAGGCAGCTGCCTATCATGTCATGCCCTACCTGCACAGGTGTGCTGGCTACTCAAATGATCCAATTAAGGAGGCCATTTAGTCAGCAGCAGCAGAAGTCCTGTGCCTGGACGCTCCAACAGCGGCCAGACACAAGCAGAAGCAGCAGAAGCAGCAGCAGCACCACCTTTTGTTTTTTGGCTGCAGCAGCAGCAGCAGCAGCAGCAGCAGCAAGGCCCACAGGGCTGGCTAGCTGGCTAGCCAGCAAGCAGGTAGCAATGAAAGTAGGAATCTTTCTTTTTAACCCTGTAAGGGGGTGGTGCACTGTACCCGAAGATACTGCCATATCGGGTCAATGCATAGGGCGACGGAAGCAAGCTTCGAAATCGGCCCCCGTTCTCAAAAATCCATTTAATATATGGTCCCCAGATAGGGGACGTATCAGATATTAAACTGATAAGAACAGATACTACACTTGATCTTAGCCAAAAGGCCGAGAAGCGATAACCGTGAAAGGGGCGGGCCCAACAAGGTCCCCTTCATGGGCACTATCACTGCTTGCTGTCAGGGAGGCTGCCAGACAATTTTCCATGCACACTCTGGGCTGGGGGGCAGTCAACCACCAGTACACACAGCAGAACCTAAACCCATACCATTATTGCTAAGCAGCAAGACAGGGGCCCATTGCACTCCCACGGGGCCTTTTTAAATGCAATCCATAACCCGGATTTGCCAGGAACCCTTCTTACTCCTCCTACTTGCATGTGACACTGGGCTTAGGATCTGCATAGGAAACACACACACAAGCACACACCTACATTTGTTGCCTGCAGATGCCTCCTTGGCTGTCCCCAAACGGTATCAAACCAACACCCACGGGAAGCTGTAAGCATAGAGGACATGCCTGCACCCCATTGGACTTACCTGTGTGGGTTAAATCCGGGTTATTTGACAACCTATGGCGGTGATGGTTCTGCTCAGGCAGAGCAGTGCTGATGCTCCTCATAAAGCTGTCGCTGCTGTGAAGGTTCTAGGTGACATCACAATCCCTATGGTTACATACACAACAAAGCTGGGTTGTTGTTGTTTACACTCTGCAAGGCCTGTGGAAGTGAGTGACATCATAGCACTGTAGTTCTGAGGGTTCTAGATGGATGCAACAATCTCCTGTTGCTTCTATGAAGGCCATAATAGACGACATCACCAAACAGCTCCATAGTCACATACACAGCAAAGGAGAGATGTTGTTTACACCTAGTGATGTCAGTGGTATTGAGTGACATCACAGCACAGTGCTAAGGCTCCTGGGCCTGGACACAGCAGCGGCTGCAATATCTCAACGGAGAATACGTTTATATATATGTGTGTGTGTGCGCGTATATATATATATATATATATATATATATATATATATATATATATTTCTCCGCCGAAATCACTTTTAAACCCATTTCCACCTTTTTTTCCCTTCTCTTCCTCTTACTTTTTTTTCACGTTTTTTTACGTTTTTCTCCTTTTCGCCTCTTTTCTGGGCGTATTATTCTTCTTTTTCTTCTTTTTTTTCGTCTAATGCATACCCCATCAGTGCAGCAATGCTTATTCAATACCGCCAGCAGATGGAGACACTGGGGGATAATTTTCTAAGGATTTATACTGATTTTTCCTGTCTGAATTTGTCGCACAGAAAGTTGCAGGCCAAATATGTGTGACATTTCTGCGACTTTAGCTTCTAGAGCATTTTTACAACATTATACATAGGTGCTGAATACATAAAAAGCGACTGTTCAGCGACAGACAAGTCGCATCGGCTGAAAGTAGGCCAGAATGTCAGTCCATGTTGGAGCAGGTTTAGATACAGTCTAAAGCATAGATCTCAAAGTCTGTGCACAGAATTTAGCAAGGGCCTCGCACCTTCTGATGCATCAGGTAGGTGCACTATAGCATAGCCTAACCCTCTGTACTTTGGTCTATATTGATGCGGGACATAGACAGCCAGCTGATGACCAATCCATTAGTGCAATGGATGGCTGGAAGCATTTGTCTTTGCCTTTGCAATACCACAGAAGCAATGCATGGTCAATGTACAGCAATGACACACCTGTGTGAACAGCCAGGAGACCCCCCCATGTTATGTTACATAGTTACATAGTTAGTACGGTCGAAAAAAGACATATGTCCATCAAGTTCAACCAGGGAATTAAGGGGTAGGGGTGTGGCGCGATATTGGGGAAGGGATGAGATTTTATATTTCTTCATAAGCATTAATCTTATTTTGTCAATTAGGAACATTCAGCACCCACCCGCTATCAAGGCAGCTGCCTATCATGTCATGCCCTACCTGCACAGGTGTGCTGGCTACTCAAATGATCCAATTAAGGAGGCCATTTAGTCAGCAGCAGCAGAAGTCCTGTGCCTGGACGCTCCAACAGCGGCCAGACACAAGCAGAAGCAGCAGCAGCAGCACCACCTTTTGTTTTTTGGCTGCAGCAGCAGCAGCAGCAGCAGCAGCAAGGCCCACAGGGCTGGCTAGCTGGCTAGCCAGCAAGCAGGTAGCAATGAAAGTAGGAATCTTTCTTTTTAACCCTGTAAGGGGGTGGTGCACTGTACCCGAAGATACTGCCATATCGGGTCAATGCATAGGGCGACGGAAGCAAGCTTCGAAATCGGCCCCCGTTCTCAAAAATCCATTTAATATATGGTCCCCAGATAGGGGACGTATCAGATATTAAACTGATAAGAACAGATACTACACTTGATCTTAGCCAAAAGGCCGAGAAGCGATAACCGTGAAAGGGGCGGGCCCAACAAGGTCCCCTTCATGGGCACTATCACTGCTTGCTGTCAGGGAGGCTGCCAGACAATTTTCCATGCACACTCTGGGCTGGGGGGCAGTCAACCACCAGTACACACAGCAGAACCTAAACCCATACCATTATTGCTAAGCAGCAAGACAGGGGCCCATTGCACTCCCACGGGGCCTTTTTAAATGCAATCCATAACCCGGATTTGCCAGGAACCCTTCTTACTCCTCCTACTTGCATGTGACACTGGGCTTAGGATCTGCATAGGAAACACACACACAAGCACACACCTACCTTTGTTGCCTGCAGATGCCTCCTTGGCTGTCCCCAAACGGTATCAAACCAACACCCACGGGAAGCTGTAAGCATAGAGGACATGCCTGCACCCCATTGGACTTACCTGTGTGGGTTAAATCCGGGTTATTTGACAACCTATGGCGGTGATGGTTCTGCTCAGGCAGAGCAGTGCTGATGCTCCTCATAAAGCTGTCGCTGCTGTGAAGGTTCTAGGTGACATCACAATCCCTATGGTTACATACACAACAAAGCTGGGTTGTTGTTGTTTACACTCTGCAAGGCCTGTGGAAGTGAGTGACATCATAGCACTGTAGTTCTGAGGGTTCTAGATGGATGCAACAATCTCCTGTTGCTTCTATGAAGGCCATAATAGACGACATCACCAAACAGCTCCATAGTCACATACACAGCAAAGGAGAGATGTTGTTTACACCTAGTGATGTCAGTGGTATTGAGTGACATCACAGCACAGTGCTAAGGCTCCTGGGCCTGGACACAGCAGCGGCTGCAATATCTCAACGGAGAATACGTTTATATATATGTGTGTGTGTGCGCGTATATATATATATATATATATATATATATATATATATATATATATATTTCTCCGCCGAAATCACTTTTAAACCCATTTCCACCTTTTTTTCCCTTCTCTTCCTCTTACTTTTTTTTCACGTTTTTTTACGTTTTTCTCCTTTTCGCCTCTTTTCTGGGCGTATTATTCTTCTTTTTCTTCTTTTTTTTCGTCTAATGCATACCCCATCAGTGCAGCAATGCTTATTCAATACCGCCAGCAGATGGAGACACTGGGGGATAATTTTCTAAGGATTTATACTGATTTTTCCTGTCTGAATTTGTCGCACAGAAAGTTGCAGGCCAAATATGTGTGACATTTCTGCGACTTTAGCTTCTAGAGCATTTTTACAACATTATACATAGGTGCTGAATACATAAAAAGCGACTGTTCAGCGACAGACAAGTCGCATCGGCTGAAAGTAGGCCAGAATGTCAGTCCATGTTGGAGCAGGTTTAGATACAGTCTAAAGCATAGATCTCAAAGTCTGTGCACAGAATTTAGCAAGGGCCTCGCACCTTCTGATGCATCAGGTAGGTGCACTATAGCATAGCCTAACCCTCTGTACTTTGGTCTATATTGATGCGGGACATAGACAGCCAGCTGATGACCAATCCATTAGTGCAATGGATGGCTGGAAGCATTTGTCTTTGCCTTTGCAATACCACAGAAGCAATGCATGGTCAATGTACAGCAATGACACACCTGTGTGAACAGCCAGGAGACCCCCCCATGTTATGTTACATAGTTACATAGTTAGTACGGTCGAAAAAAGACATATGTCCATCAAGTTCAACCAGGGAATTAAGGGGTAGGGGTGTGGCGCGATATTGGGGAAGGGATGAGATTTTATATTTCTTCATAAGCATTAATCTTATTTTGTCAATTAGGAACATTCAGCACCCACCCGCTATCAAGGCAGCTGCCTATCATGTCATGCCCTACCTGCACAGGTGTGCTGGCTACTCAAATGATCCAATTAAGGAGGCCATTTAGTCAGCAGCAGCAGAAGTCCTGTGCCTGGACGCTCCAACAGCGGCCAGACACAAGCAGAAGCAGCAGAAGCAGCAGCAGCACCACCTTTTGTTTTTTGGCTGCAGCAGCAGCAGCAGCAGCAGCAGCAGCAAGGCCCACAGGGCTGGCTAGCTGGCTAGCCAGCAAGCAGGTAGCAATGAAAGTAGGAATCTTTCTTTTTAACCCTGTAAGGGGGTGGTGCACTGTACCCGAAGATACTGCCATATCGGGTCAATGCATAGGGCGACGGAAGCAAGCTTCGAAATCGGCCCCCGTTCTCAAAAATCCATTTAATATATGGTCCCCAGATAGGGGACGTATCAGATATTAAACTGATAAGAACAGATTTTTTTTTTTTTAACTTGGCTACCCCTGAGGGGTATCTTTTTATTTAGAATTCATAACATTTTACAAAGTGCATTACGATTTATAAATATAATTTTTTTTCAATAAAAACAAATTTTGATAATAAAATCACATATAACAATAAAAGTTCACATAAATACAATCATAATACACTTAAAATGGGCACTTGGTGGCTTTACAAAAGGGCGTTCCATTCATTAAAATACCATTTTCTAGCTAATAAAGGATAATATTTCTTGTCTAATAAAAAGTACTGGTACATATCACTAAAACAAAGAGCTAAAACATCATTCACAGATAAAATCTCATGTTTAAAAAGTAAAATGTTTCTGGCATTCCATAGAGCTGCTTTAACACAGTTTATGATCTTCCATGCCATTGTCTCTTGAGTCCGTATTGGGCATTCCAGACATCCATAAAAAACAGCTGCAGAGTTTAAGTCCTTTATTTCTGTTATCTTCTTCACCAGAGGGAGTATTTTAGTCCATATCCTTTTTGCATAAAAACAAGTCCAGAAAAGGTGGTACACGGTCTCGGGTTCCTGGCAGCCCTCCCTCGGGCATACTGCAGTGTTGGCCATCCTTCTTCGGTGCTGGAATGCCCGGCATGGAAGACACTCGTGTATGCAGCTCCAGGCCAGATCTTTCTGTGAATTAAAAAGATAAATCATATTTGCCATCTTCCATATTTTCCTGCATTTCTCTTCATTAAAATTATTCACAGGGGTAATAAAACCACTTTCTTTAATATATTTTAACATTTTTTTGCTATTAGTTACTTCATTAATACTTTTTCCGTTAAAGTTGTACAAGTTGAAAATTTTCTCTAAAATCTTGTATTGTTGGGGAAGATTAAAAGCATAAGGACAGCTTAAAACAGTTTTAAACCACCCATTCCTCCTCATAAAAAAACCTGTATTAAAACGGATAAAATATGACCAGTAACTATCCTTAAAAAGTGTGCTAACACACATGCTAAAAAACTTGGTAAAAAGGAACGCCCTGATGTCGGGGAAGTCCTTTCCACCCATACCTTTTGGCATCATGACGATCTCTCTTCTCAATT
Organism: Hyla sarda; assembly: GCF_029499605.1. Classification (NCBI taxonomy): domain Eukaryota; kingdom Metazoa; phylum Chordata; class Amphibia; order Anura; family Hylidae; genus Hyla; species Hyla sarda. The sequence goes on along the minus strand of NW_026610460.1, from coordinate 209,899 downwards.
TTTCACTCTTGGAGCTCCATAAAAAGGTAAAACATGCTTTAATAATTTTATTTAAAATCATTTCGGGGGGTGGAAAGACCATGCCAAGATACAATAAAATGGGTAAAATCACCATCTTTGTAACTAAAACCTTCCCCTCCATCGTTAGCTTTCTCATGTTCCACATACAAATTTTTGTGTTTATTTTTTGAGCCACCAAGTCCCAGCTATTAAAACCATTGTTTGACTCACTGAAGGAGACCCCTAAAATCTGCACAGACTCAGACACAGGAATGGGTAAATCCCTTAAAAACAGTCCTCCTATATTTAAAACACTGCTTTTATTAAAATTTACCTTAAAACCGGAGGCACAACAAAAAAATTCAACTTGCTTTAGGGCTTTTTGAAGCGATGGGGTGTCCCTTCCAAGCACTGCCACATCGTCCATGTACCCCACTACTTTAGCCTCTAGTCCCCCTCCTCCCGGCAGGGGGACCCCTCTTATTTGCTTATCTCTCCTCAAGGTGCATAGTAGAGGCTCAAGCGCACATATGAAAAGTAGTGGGGACAAAGGACACCCCTGCTTCACTCCGGAATTTAAAATCACATCCTGTGTCTTAAAACCGTTAACTAAAATCTTGCTTGTGCAGTTTTTATAAAAGGCCTTAAGAGACAATAAAAAGCCTTCAGGTATACCCATTTTCTCTAAAACCTTAAAAAGATAAAAATGTGACACTCTGTCAAAAGCCTTCTCGAAGTCTAAGGATAAAATGGCTAGTTTTCCGTTTCTAGACTTTGTGTCACTAATCACATCTTTTAAAAGGTTAAGATTTTCCCATATGCTCCTCCCAGGCACCCCACAGACCTGATTTGAATGGATTATTTTCTCTATTACACTTTTTAATCTATTTGCGCACAGTTTTGCCATCACTTTGTAGTCACAGTTGAGGAGGGTGATTGGTCTCCAGTTCTTTAGATCTGACCGGTCTCCCTTTTTGAACAGCAGGGAGACATCACCCTTCCTCCATGAACCTGGGAGGGCTTTTGTTTTAAATACTTCTGTAAAAAGGGAAAAAAGGTCATCTTTTAAAACACCATAAAAAATGACATAAAACTCAATGGGTATACCGTCAGGACCAGGCACCTTACCGGATTTAAAACTCCTGATCGTCTCTAAAACCTCCTGTTCCGAGATCTCCCTCTGTAAAAGAGACTGGGACACAGGGTCTAAAACATTGGTAATCTCCTTCAATGAGTCATTCATAAAATCAATATCAATATTTTTTGTATTAAAAAGATCCGCATAAAATGAATGTACCCTTTTTAAAATACCCTGTACATCTTTTTCTCCTTGTATATTATCAATTAAAACCTTTTTATCCGTTACTTTCTTAAAAAAGTACCTGGAGCAGGTCTCGTTCTCTTCAAGGTGCTTTATTTTGGATCTGAAAATTATCTCTTTTCCCTTCTGCTCCAGGCACTGTTTTATTTCTTTTTTTAAGTCAGTAATTTCTCTATAAACCTCTATACCATTGTCTCTGAATTTGTACAGGGTTTGCAGACGGGTATTTAGAAGGGAGTAAAACTCACGCTTCTCTTTAGCTCTAGAGATCCCTACTCTAATAAAAAACTCTTTTATTTTTATTTTCATTTTCTCCCACCATATACTGATGGGAGTGTTAGGATCTCTTACCCGTCTGCAGTCCTTGTAGAAGTTGATAAAATCGGATAAAACCTGCGGATCTTCTAAAAGGGATACATTCATCTTCCAGGCATTCCTCCCAGTCTTTTTTCTAAAATCACTCTTCACCTTAAAAGATAAAAGTTTGTGATCAGAAAAAACATTGGTTAAAACATCACACTTAAAAGGCAGTACTTGATAAGAACAGAAGATAAAATCGATCCTGGAGCTGCAGTTTGCGTTGCTCCAGGTCACACCGTCTCTTTCTGGTAAAATACTATTGCATTTCTTAAAAACATCAGTAAGTCTAAAATCAATAATCATATTTTTTAACATAGAAGATGTTTTATCATAGTTTCTACTTACTGAATTGGTAAAACGGTGCTCCCCCCTTAAAATACAATTAAAATCACCTGCTAAAATAAGAGGTTCAGAATCATTGATAAAAAGGGGTAAAATCTCTAACATCCGTGCTCTATCATTTTTATTGGGTGAACCATAAAAATTTAAAAACTGCCATTTAATACCATCAATAAAAGCTTTAACCAATAAAATTCTGCCTGGTAAAATCTCATGAATAAAATCAATAAAAGCATTTCCTTTAAAAAGTATGGCGACCCCTGCTGATCTGGATTCGTTAGATCCAGACCAGACTGATGGACCGTGTACCCAATCTTTTTTATACTTTTCATAATTTAAACTATGCGGGATGCCGCACTCCTGCAGGAAAACCACAGAAGCAGCAAAAATAGACAAGTAGTTAAAAAGGGCAACCCGTTTTGCTCGTGAACTTATACTTCTTACATTCATAGACAATCCGGACAACTCAGCCATTGGAGATGTAAAAAAAAGGGAGGCTCAGATAACAAACTAAAAACCAGATTGCGCACTGGAGCTCTCGTTACCCCCCACCTCTGACTCTACCGTACACATAGAGGAAGCCGGAGAGGAACCACCATCGCTCGAGCAGCCCCCCTCTTCCAAGACCACAGGTGTATAGACGGAGTACATTGGTAAGAACAGCTTCTGGGCTCCATTCTCTTTTTCGGCGTCCACCTCTTGCCCCTCCATAGGGGTCGGGTGCGTACTTAGGTCCGTTTCCGGGACCTCGGAGATGGTCACCCCTGAAACCTCCTCCTGGCTGGGAGGAGGAGGGGTATCCACCGCTGGGACCTGTGGAGGAGCTTCACTTGGAGCCCCCGTCACGACAGGAACTTCCATCTGCTCCTCCTGGACCACCTCCGAGTCCGGACGCCCTTTGGAGCCCCTTCGTCTTTTCACCTTTGCTACTCCGTCCGGGTTTTCACACTCAGGGGGACCCCGAGCAGGAGGACCTTCCGGGGTGGAATCGGGCACCTCTCGCTCTTCCACCTTCTCTGAGGTATCTGCCCGATCCCCTCTCGCATTTCTCTTCCCCGGCCTCCTCTCATTTGGGGTCCCCCTTTCCACCTGTGCCTCTTTCTCCTGGGGTTCTTTTGGGGGGGCCGTGGTCTCCATCTCACAGCTTACCTCTTCTTGTGGGGGGTGCTCCTCCTCTCTGGCTTTTCCCCAGGCTGGTCTCCGGACGTCTCTCTTGGGTTGCCCTTGCTGTTCTGTGGTTTTTTTTGGTCTGTGGGGACAGAAAGCATACACGTGACCAAAGTGACGGCAAAAATTACATCTCAAACCCTTATCACATTTTTCTGTTTCATGTTGCATGCTTCCACATTTCTTACAGGAACTTTCACAATTTTCCTTTATGTGCCCATAACGTTGGCACCTTCTGCAGAAGTTTGGCATTCCCGCAAAAAAGAGGTCGCCACACACATTGTTTAATTTAAAACGAGCAGGCGGTAATAGTATCCCCCCTGGGAGGGTGGGGTCTTTGTTGCACGTGACTTGATATCGCCATTTTGAGGTCCAGACACCACAGTCGTTCATGATTTTTCCTCTGAACTCCACCTTTTTAAAGTAGGCTGCCAGGAACCCATCGATCTCTCTCTGATTTACAAAAGGGGAGTACATCTTCACGACAATCAACTTGGTTTCATCTAGGACGTGCTCGACAATTTGGATACCCTTAAGCCTCGGATCATCTTGCTTTGGAATTTTCATTACTGCATCTAAGAATACGCCTTCCCCTATGAAAGTGCAGTCGTAGATCCTCCGCTTAGGGTAATCCTGGATGGCCAAAATCTCTCGCTTACGAACATTAAGAATCTTGTCGAGCACGTCCTCTATCACGAACCTCATGCCACGTGCATCCGCCGCATCACCTGTGAGAATGACCCGCACAGTGTGTTTAATCCGGGCATAAGCCGGTACCGAACCAGGATCTAGATCTTCATCCATGGTTCATTCGTGTTTTGGTCTGGTTCTCTCCGCTCCAACCAACCAGCCAATTCACTCAAACCTCTCTCCACCCAAAGGCTTTGAGAGGCGATCGCAACCCGTTACCCTGGGACTAAGCCCTCTCCCCAATAGCAACAAGTGGGTGAAGCCCAGGCAATAAACCTGGGCGATCCCACAAGGCCGAGGAGAGGGGTACCCGAGTACCTTCTGACCAGATCTCCTGTATTACTACACTTGATCTTAGCCAAAAGGCCGAGAAGCGATAACCGTGAAAGGGGCGGGCCCAACAAGGTCCCCTTCATGGGCACTATCACTGCTTGCTGTCAGGGAGGCTGCCAGACAATTTTCCATGCACACTCTGGGCTGGGGGGCAGTCAACCACCAGTACACACAGCAGAACCTAAACCCATACCATTATTGCTAAGCAGCAAGACAGGGGCCCATTGCACTCCCACGGGGCCTTTTTAAATGCAATCCATAACCCGGATTTGCCAGGAACCCTTCTTACTCCTCCTACTTGCATGTGACACTGGGCTTAGGATCTGCATAGGAAACACACACACAAGCACACACCTACCTTTGTTGCCTGCAGATGCCTCCTTGGCTGTCCCCAAACGGTATCAAACCAACACCCACGGGAAGCTGTAAGCATAGAGGACATGCCTGCACCCCATTGGACTTACCTGTGTGGGTTAAATCCGGGTTATTTGACAACCTATGGCGGTGATGGTTCTGCTCAGGCAGAGCAGTGCTGATGCTCCTCATAAAGCTGTCGCTGCTGTGAAGGTTCTAGGTGACATCACAATCCCTATGGTTACATACACAACAAAGCTGGGTTGTTGTTGTTTACACTCTGCAAGGCCTGTGGAAGTGAGTGACATCATAGCACTGTAGTTCTGAGGGTTCTAGATGGATGCAACAATCTCCTGTTGCTTCTATGAAGGCCATAATAGACGACATCACCAAACAGCTCCATAGTCACATACACAGCAAAGGAGAGATGTTGTTTACACCTAGTGATGTCAGTGGTATTGAGTGACATCACAGCACAGTGCTAAGGCTCCTGGGCCTGGACACAGCAGCGGCTGCAATATCTCAACGGAGAATACGTTTATATATATGTGTGTGTGTGCGCGTATATATATATATATATATATATATATATATATATATATATATATTTCTCCGCCGAAATCACTTTTAAACCCATTTCCACCTTTTTTTCCCTTCTCTTCCTCTTACTTTTTTTTCACGTTTTTTTACGTTTTTCTCCTTTTCGCCTCTTTTCTGGGCGTATTATTCTTCTTTTTCTTCTTTTTTTTCGTCTAATGCATACCCCATCAGTGCAGCAATGCTTATTCAATACCGCCAGCAGATGGAGACACTGGGGGATAATTTTCTAAGGATTTATACTGATTTTTCCTGTCTGAATTTGTCGCACAGAAAGTTGCAGGCCAAATATGTGTGACATTTCTGCGACTTTAGCTTCTAGAGCATTTTTACAACATTATACATAGGTGCTGAATACATAAAAAGCGACTGTTCAGCGACAGACAAGTCGCATCGGCTGAAAGTAGGCCAGAATGTCAGTCCATGTTGGAGCAGGTTTAGATACAGTCTAAAGCATAGATCTCAAAGTCTGTGCACAGAATTTAGCAAGGGCCTCGCACCTTCTGATGCATCAGGTAGGTGCACTATAGCATAGCCTAACCCTCTGTACTTTGGTCTATATTGATGCGGGACATAGACAGCCAGCTGATGACCAATCCATTAGTGCAATGGATGGCTGGAAGCATTTGTCTTTGCCTTTGCAATACCACAGAAGCAATGCATGGTCAATGTACAGCAATGACACACCTGTGTGAACAGCCAGGAGACCCCCCCATGTTATGTTACATAGTTACATAGTTAGTACGGTCGAAAAAAGACATATGTCCATCAAGTTCAACCAGGGAATTAAGGGGTAGGGGTGTGGCGCGATATTGGGGAAGGGATGAGATTTTATATTTCTTCATAAGCATTAATCTTATTTTGTCAATTAGGAACATTCAGCACCCACCCGCTATCAAGGCAGCTGCCTATCATGTCATGCCCTACCTGCACAGGTGTGCTGGCTACTCAAATGATCCAATTAAGGAGGCCATTTAGTCAGCAGCAGCAGAAGTCCTGTGCCTGGACGCTCCAACAGCGGCCAGACACAAGCAGAAGCAGCAGAAGCAGCAGCAGCACCACCTTTTGTTTTTTGGCTGCAGCAGCAGCAGCAGCAGCAAGGCCCACAGGGCTGGCTAGCTGGCTAGCCAGCAAGCAGGTAGCAATGAAAGTAGGAATCTTTCTTTTTAACCCTGTAAGGGGGTGGTGCACTGTACCCGAAGATACTGCCATATCGGGTCAATGCATAGGGCGACGGAAGCAAGCTTCGAAATCGGCCCCCGTTCTCAAAAATCCATTTAATATATGGTCCCCAGATAGGGGACGTATCAGATATTAAACTGATAAGAACAGATACTACACTTGATCTTAGCCAAAAGGCCGAGAAGCGATAACCGTGAAAGGGGCGGGCCCAACAAGGTCCCCTTCATGGGCACTATCACTGCTTGCTGTCAGGGAGGCTGCCAGACAATTTTCCATGCACACTCTGGGCTGGGGGGCAGTCAACCACCAGTACACACAGCAGAACCTAAACCCATACCATTATTGCTAAGCAGCAAGACAGGGGCCCATTGCACTCCCACGGGGCCTTTTTAAATGCAATCCATAACCCGGATTTGCCAGGAACCCTTCTTACTCCTCCTACTTGCATGTGACACTGGGCTTAGGATCTGCATAGGAAACACACACACAAGCACACACCTACCTTTGTTGCCTGCAGATGCCTCCTTGGCTGTCCCCAAACGGTATCAAACCAACACCCACGGGAAGCTGTAAGCATAGAGGACATGCCTGCACCCCATTGGACTTACCTGTGTGGGTTAAATCCGGGTTATTTGACAACCTATGGCGGTGATGGTTCTGCTCAGGCAGAGCAGTGCTGATGCTCCTCATAAAGTGGCGCTGCTGTGAAGGTTCTAGGTGACATCACAATCCCTATGGTTACATACACAACAAAGCTGGGTTGTTGTTGTTTACACTCTGCAAGGCCTGTGGAAGTGAGTGACATCATAGCACTGTAGTTCTGAGGGTTCTAGATGGATGCAACAATCTCCTGTTGCTTCTATGAAGGCCATAATAGACGACATCACCAAACAGCTCCATAGTCACATACACAGCAAAGGAGAGATGTTGTTTACACCTAGTGATGTCAGTGGTATTGAGTGACATCACAGCACAGTGCTAAGGCTCCTGGGCCTGGACACAGCAGCGGCTGCAATATCTCAACGGAGAATACGTTTATATATATGTGTGTGTGTGCGCGTATATATATATATATATATATATATATATATATATATATATATATTTCTCCGCCGAAATCACTTTTAAACCCATTTCCACCTTTTTTTCCCTTCTCTTCCTCTTACTTTTTTTTCACGTTTTTTTACGTTTTTCTCCTTTTCGCCTCTTTTCTGGGCGTATTATTCTTCTTTTTCTTCTTTTTTTTCGTCTAATGCATACCCCATCAGTGCAGCAATGCTTATTCAATACCGCCAGCAGATGGAGACACTGGGGGATAATTTTCTAAGGATTTATACTGATTTTTCCTGTCTGAATTTGTCGCACAGAAAGTTGCAGGCCAAATATGTGTGACATTTCTGCGACTTTAGCTTCTAGAGCATTTTTACAACATTATACATAGGTGCTGAATACATAAAAAGCGACTGTTCAGCGACAGACAAGTCGCATCGGCTGAAAGTAGGCCAGAATGTCAGTCCATGTTGGAGCAGGTTTAGATACAGTCTAAAGCATAGATCTCAAAGTCTGTGCACAGAATTTAGCAAGGGCCTCGCACCTTCTGATGCATCAGGTAGGTGCACTATAGCATAGCCTAACCCTCTGTACTTTGGTCTATATTGATGCGGGACATAGACAGCCAGCTGATGACCAATCCATTAGTGCAATGGATGGCTGGAAGCATTTGTCTTTGCCTTTGCAATACCACAGAAGCAATGCATGGTCAATGTACAGCAATGACACACCTGTGTGAACAGCCAGGAGACCCCCCCATGTTATGTTACATAGTTACATAGTTAGTACGGTCGAAAAAAGACATATGTCCATCAAGTTCAACCAGGGAATTAAGGGGTAGGGGTGTGGCGCGATATTGGGGAAGGGATGAGATTTTATATTTCTTCATAAGCATTAATCTTATTTTGTCAATTAGGAACATTCAGCACCCACCCGCTATCAAGGCAGCTGCCTATCATGTCATGCCCTACCTGCACAGGTGTGCTGGCTACTCAAATGATCCAATTAAGGAGGCCATTTAGTCAGCAGCAGCAGAAGTCCTGTGCCTGGACGCTCCAACAGCGGCCAGACACAAGCAGAAGCAGCAGAAGCAGCAGCAGCACCACCTTTTGTTTTTTGGCTGCAGCAGCAGCAGCAGCAGCAGCAGCAGCAAGGCCCACAGGGCTGGCTAGCTGGCTAGCCAGCAAGCAGGTAGCAATGAAAGTAGGAATCTTTCTTTTTAACCCTGTAAGGGGGTGGTGCACTGTACCCGAAGATACTGCCATATCGGGTCAATGCATAGGGCGACGGAAGCAAGCTTCGAAATCGGCCCCCGTTCTCAAAAATCCATTTAATATATGGTCCCCAGATAGGGGACGTATCAGATATTAAACTGATAAGAACAGATACTACACTTGATCTTAGCCAAAAGGCCGAGAAGCGATAACCGTGAAAGGGGCGGGCCCAACAAGGTCCCCTTCATGGGCACTATCACTGCTTGCTGTCAGGGAGGCTGCCAGACAATTTTCCATGCACACTCTGGGCTGGGGGGCAGTCAACCACCAGTACACACAGCAGAACCTAAACCCATCCTATTATTGCTAAGCAGCAAGACAGGGGCCCATTGCACTCCCACGGGGCCTTTTTAAATGCAATCCATAACCCGGATTTGCCAGGAACCCTTCTTACTCCTCCTACTTGCATGTGACACTGGGCTTAGGATCTGCATAGGAAACACACACACAAGCACACACCTACCTTTGTTGCCTGCAGATGCCTCCTTGGCTGTCCCCAAACGGTATCAAACCAACACCCACGGGAAGCTGTAAGCATAGAGGACATGCCTGCACCCCATTGGACTTACCTGTGTGGGTTAAATCCGGGTTATTTGACAACCTATGGCGGTGATGGTTCTGCTCAGGCAGAGCAGTGCTGATGCTCCTCATAAAGCTGTCGCTGCTGTGAAGGTTCTAGGTGACATCACAATCCCTATGGTTACATACACAACAAAGCTGGGTTGTTGTTGTTTACACTCTGCAAGGCCTGTGGAAGTGAGTGACATCATAGCACTGTAGTTCTGAGGGTTCTAGATGGATGCAACAATCTCCTGTTGCTTCTATGAAGGCCATAATAGACGACATCACCAAACAGCTCCATAGTCACATACACAGCAAAGGAGAGATGTTGTTTACACCTAGTGATGTCAGTGGTATTGAGTGACATCACAGCACAGTGCTAAGGCTCCTGGGCCTGGACACAGCAGCGGCTGCAATATCTCAACGGAGAATACGTTTATATATATGTGTGTGTGTGCGCGTATATATATATATATATATATATATATATATATATATATATATATTTCTCCGCCGAAATCACTTTTAAACCCATTTCCACCTTTTTTTCCCTTCTCTTCCTCTTACTTTTTTTTCACGTTTTTTTACGTTTTTCTCCTTTTCGCCTCTTTTCTGGGCGTATTATTCTTCTTTTTCTTCTTTTTTTTCGTCTAATGCATACCCCATCAGTGCAGCAATGCTTATTCAATACCGCCAGCAGATGGAGACACTGGGGGATAATTTTCTAAGGATTTATACTGATTTTTCCTGTCTGAATTTGTCACACAGAAAGTTGCAGGCCAAATATGTGTGACATTTCTGCGACTTTAGCTTCTAGAGCATTTTTACAACATTATACATAGGTGCTGAATACATAAAAAGCGACTGTTCAGCGACAGACAAGTCGCATCGGCTGAAAGTAGGCCAGAATGTCAGTCCATGTTGGAGCAGGTTTAGATACAGTCTAAAGCATAGATCTCAAAGTCTGTGCACAGAATTTAGCAAGGGCCTCGCACCTTCTGATGCATCAGGTAGGTGCACTATAGCATAGCCTAACCCTCTGTACTTTGGTCTATATTGATGCGGGACATAGACAGCCAGCTGATGACCAATCCATTAGTGCAATGGATGGCTGGAAGCATTTGTCTTTGCCTTTGCAATACCACAGAAGCAATGCATGGTCAATGTACAGCAATGACACACCTGTGTGAACAGCCAGGAGACCCCCCCATGTTATGTTACATAGTTACATAGTTAGTACGGTCGAAAAAAGACATATGTCCATCAAGTTCAACCAGGGAATTAAGGGGTAGGGGTGTGGCGCGATATTGGGGAAGGGATGAGATTTTATATTTCTTCATAAGCATTAATCTTATTTTGTCAATTAGGAACATTCAGCACCCACCCGCTATCAAGGCAGCTGCCTATCATGTCATGCCCTACCTGCACAGGTGTGCTGGCTACTCAAATGATCCAATTAAGGAGGCCATTTAGTCAGCAGCAGCAGAAGTCCTGTGCCTGGACGCTCCAACAGCGGCCAGACACAAGCAGAAGCAGCAGAAGCAGCAGCAGCACCACCTTTTGTTTTTTGGCTGCAGCAGCAGCAGCAGCAGCAGCAGCAGCAGCAAGGCCCACAGGGCTGGCTAGCTGGCTAGCCAGCAAGCAGGTAGCAATGAAAGTAGGAATCTTTCTTTTTAACCCTGTAAGGGGGTGGTGCACTGTACCCGAAGATACTGCCATATCGGGTCAATGCATAGGGCGACGGAAGCAAGCTTCGAAATCGGCCCCCGTTCTCAAAAATCCATTTAATATATGGTCCCCAGATAGGGGACGTATCAGATATTAAACTGATAAGAACAGATACTACACTTGATCTTAGCCAAAAGGCCGAGAAGCGATAACCGTGAAAGGGGCGGGCCCAACAAGGTCCCCTTCATGGGCACTATCACTGCTTGCTGTCAGGGAGGCTGCCAGACAATTTTCCATGCACACTCTGGGCTGGGGGGCAGTCAACCACCAGTACACACAGCAGAACCTAAACCCATACCATTATTGCTAAGCAGCAAGACAGGGGCCCATTGCACTCCCACGGGGCCTTTTTAAATGCAATCCATAACCCGGATTTGCCAGGAACCCTTCTTACTCCTCCTACTTGCATGTGACACTGGGCTTAGGATCTGCATAGGAAACACACACACAAGCACACACCTACCTTTGTTGCCTGCAGATGCCTCCTTGGCTGTCCCCAAACGGTATCAAACCAACACCCACGGGAAGCTGTAAGCATAGAGGACATGCCTGCACCCCATTGGACTTACCTGTGTGGGTTAAATCCGGGTTATTTGACAACCTATGGCGGTGATGGTTCTGCTCAGGCAGAGCAGTGCTGATGCTCCTCATAAAGCTGTCGCTGCTGTGAAGGTTCTAGGTGACATCACAATCCCTATGGTTACATACACAACAAAGCTGGGTTGTTGTTGTTTACACTCTGCAAGGCCTGTGGAAGTGAGTGACATCATAGCACTGTAGTTCTGAGGGTTCTAGATGGATGCAACAATCTCCTGTTGCTTCTATGAAGGCCGTAATAGACGACATCACCAAACAGCTCCATAGTCACATACACAGCAAAGGAGAGATGTTGTTTACACCTAGTGATGTCAGTGGTATTGAGTGACATCACAGCACAGTGCTAAGGCTCCTGGGCCTGGACACAGCAGCGGCTGCAATATCTCAACGGAGAATACGTTTATATATATGTGTGTGTGTGCGCGTATATATATATATATATATATATATATATATATATATATATATTTCTCCGCCGAAATCACTTTTAAACCCATTTCCACCTTTTTTTCCCTTCTCTTCCTCTTACTTTTTTTTCACGTTTTTTTACGTTTTTCTCCTTTTCGCCTCTTTTCTGGGCGTATTATTCTTCTTTTTCTTCTTTTTTTTCGTCTAATGCATACCCCATCAGTGCAGCAATGCTTATTCAATACCGCCAGCAGATGGAGACACTGGGGGATAATTTTCTAAGGATTTATACTGATTTTTCCTGTCTGAATTTGTCGCACAGAAAGTTGCAGGCCAAATATGTGTGACATTTTTGCGACTTTAGCTTCTAGAGCATTTTTACAACATTATACATAGGTGCTGAATACATAAAAAGCGACTGTTCAGCGACAGACAAGTCGCATCGGCTGAAAGTAGGCCAGAATGTCAGTCCATGTTGGAGCAGGTTTAGATACAGTCTAAAGCATAGATCTCAAAGTCTGTGCACAGAATTTAGCAAGGGCCTCGCACCTTCTGATGCATCAGGTAGGTGCACTATAGCATAGCCTAACCCTCTGTACTTTGGTCTATATTGATGCGGGACATAGACAGCCAGCTGATGACCAATCCATTAGTGCAATGGATGGCTGGAAGCATTTGTCTTTGCCTTTGCAATACCACAGAAGCAATGCATGGTCAATGTACAGCAATGACACACCTGTGTGAACAGCCAGGAGACCCCCCCATGTTATGTTACATAGTTACATAGTTAGTACGGTCGAAAAAAGACATATGTCCATCAAGTTCAACCAGGGAATTAAGGGGTAGGGGTGTGGCGCGATATTGGGGAAGGGATGAGATTTTATATTTCTTCATAAGCATTAATCTTATTTTGTCAATTAGGAACATTCAGCACCCACCCGCTATCAAGGCAGCTGCCTATCATGTCATGCCCTACCTGCACAGGTGTGCTGGCTACTCAAATGATCCAATTAAGGAGGCCATTTAGTCAGCAGCAGCAGAAGTCCTGTGCCTGGACGCTCCAACAGCGGCCAGACACAAGCAGAAGCAGCAGAAGCAGCAGCAGCACCACCTTTTGTTTTTTGGCTGCAGCAGCAGCAGCAGCAGCAGCAAGGCCCACAGGGCTGGCTAGCTGGCTAGCCAGCAAGCAGGTAGCAATGAAAGTAGGAATCTTTCTTTTTAACCCTGTAAGGGGGTGGTGCACTGTACCCGAAGATACTGCCATATCGGGTCAATGCATAGGGCGACGGAAGCAAGCTTCGAAATCGGCCCCCGTTCTCAAAAATCCATTTAATATATGGTCCCCAGATAGGGGACGTATCAGATATTAAACTGATAAGAACAGATACTACACTTGATCTTAGCCAAAAGGCCGAGAAGCGATAACCGTGAAAGGGGCGGGCCCAACAAGGTCCCCTTCATGGGCACTATCACTGCTTGCTGTCAGGGAGGCTGCCAGACAATTTTCCATGCACACTCTGGGCTGGGGGGCAGTCAACCACCAGTACACACAGCAGAACCTAAACCCATACCATTATTGCTAAGCAGCAAGACAGGGGCCCATTGCACTCCCACGGGGCCTTTTTAAATGCAATCCATAACCCGGATTTGCCAGGAACCCTTCTTACTCCTCCTACTTGCATGTGACACTGGGCTTAGGATCTGCATAGGAAACACACACACAAGCACACACCTACCTTTGTTGCCTGCAGATGCCTCCTTGGCTGTCCCCAAACGGTATCAAACCAACACCCACGGGAAGCTGTAAGCATAGAGGACATGCCTGCACCCCATTGGACTTACCTGTGTGGGTTAAATCCGGGTTATTTGACAACCTATGGCGGTGATGGTTCTGCTCAGGCAGAGCAGTGCTGATGCTCCTCATAAAGCTGTCGCTGCTGTGAAGGTTCTAGGTGACATCACAATCCCTATGGTTACATACACAACAAAGCTGGGTTGTTGTTGTTTACACTCTGCAAGGCCTGTGGAAGTGAGTGACATCATAGCACTGTAGTTCTGAGGGTTCTAGATGGATGCAACAATCTCCTGTTGCTTCTATGAAGGCCATAATAGACGACATCACCAAACAGCTCCATAGTCACATACACAGCAAAGGAGAGATGTTGTTTACACCTAGTGATGTCAGTGGTATTGAGTGACATCACAGCACAGTGCTAAGGCTCCTGGGCCTGGACACAGCAGCGGCTGCAATATCTCAACGGAGAATACGTTTATATATATGTGTGTGTGTGCGCGTATATATATATATATATATATATATATATATATATATATATATATATATATATATTTTTCTCCGCCGAAATCACTTTTAAACCCATTTCCACCTTTTTTTCCCTTCTCTTCCTCTTACTTTTTTTTCACGTTTTTTTACGTTTTTCTCCTTTTCGCCTCTTTTCTGGGCGTATTATTCTTCTTTTTCTTCTTTTTTTTCGTCTAATGCATACCCCATCAGTGCAGCAATGCTTATTCAATACCGCCAGCAGATGGAGACACTGGGGGATAATTTTCTAAGGATTTATACTGATTTTTCCTGTCTGAATTTGTCGCACAGAAAGTTGCAGGCCAAATATGTGTGACATTTCTGCGACTTTAGCTTCTAGAGCATTTTTACAACATTATACATAGGTGCTGAATACATAAAAAGCGACTGTTCAGCGACAGACAAGTCGCATCGGCTGAAAGTAGGCCAGAATGTCAGTCCATGTTGGAGCAGGTTTAGATACAGTCTAAAGCATAGATCTCAAAGTCTGTGCACAGAATTTAGCAAGGGCCTCGCACCTTCTGATGCATCAGGTAGGTGCACTATAGCATAGCCTAACCCTCTGTACTTTGGTCTATATTGATGCGGGACATAGACAGCCAGCTGATGACCAATCCATTAGTGCAATGGATGGCTGGAAGCATTTGTCTTTGCCTTTGCAATACCACAGAAGCAATGCATGGTCAATGTACAGCAATGGCACACCTGTGTGAACAGCCAGGAGACCCCCCCATGTTATGTTACATAGTTACATAGTTAGTACGGTCGAAAAAAGACATATGTCCATCAAGTTCAACCAGGGAATTAAGGGGTAGGGGTGTGGCGCGATATTGGGGAAGGGATGAGATTTTATATTTCTTCATAAGCATTAATCTTATTTTGTCAATTAGGAACATTCAGCACCCACCCGCTATCAAGGCAGCTGCCTATCATGTCATGCCCTACCTGCACAGGTGTGCTGGCTACTCAAATGATCCAATTAAGGAGGCCATTTAGTCAGCAGCAGCAGAAGTCCTGTGCCTGGACGCTCCAACAGCGGCCAGACACAAGCAGAAGCAGCAGAAGCAGCAGCAGCACCACCTTTTGTTTTTTGGCTGCAGCAGCAGCAGCAGCAGCAGCAGCAGCAAGGCCCACAGGGCTGGCTAGCTGGCTAGCCAGCAAGCAGGTAGCAATGAAAGTAGGAATCTTTCTTTTTAACCCTGTAAGGGGGTGGTGCACTGTACCCGAAGATACTGCCATATCGGGTCAATGCATAGGGCGACGGAAGCAAGCTTCGAAATCGGCCCCCGTTCTCAAAAATCCATTTAATATATGGTCCCCAGATAGGGGACGTATCAGATATTAAACTGATAAGAACAGATACTACACTTGATCTTAGCCAAAAGGCCGAGAAGCGATAACCGTGAAAGGGGCGGGCCCAACAAGGTCCCCTTCATGGGCACTATCACTGCTTGCTGTCAGGGAGGCTGCCAGACAATTTTCCATGCACACTCTGGGCTGGGGGGCAGTCAACCACCAGTACACACAGCAGAACCTAAACCCATACCATTATTGCTAAGCAGCAAGACAGGGGCCCATTGCACTCCCACGGGGCCTTTTTAAATGCAATCCATAACCCGGATTTGCCAGGAACCCTTCTTACTCCTCCTACTTGCATGTGACACTGGGCTTAGGATCTGCATAGGAAACACACACACAAGCACACACCTACCTTTGTTGCCTGCAGATGCCTCCTTGGCTGTCCCCAAACGGTATCAAACCAACACCCACGGGAAGCTGTAAGCATAGAGGACATGCCTGCACCCCATTGGACTTACCTGTGTGGGTTAAATCCGGGTTATTTGACAACCTATGGCGGTGATGGTTCTGCTCAGGCAGAGCAGTGCTGATGCTCCTCATAAAGCTGTCGCTGCTGTGAAGGTTCTAGGTGACATCACAATCCCTATGGTTACATACACAACAAAGCTGGGTTGTTGTTGTTTACACTCTGCAAGGCCTGTGGAAGTGAGTGACATCATAGCACTGTAGTTCTGAGGGTTCTAGATGGATGCAACAATCTCCTGTTGCTTCTATGAAGGCCATAATAGACGACATCACCAAACAGCTCCATAGTCACATACACAGCAAAGGAGAGATGTTGTTTACACCTAGTGATGTCAGTGGTATTGAGTGACATCACAGCACAGTGCTAAGGCTCCTGGGCCTGGACACAGCAGCGGCTGCAATATCTCAACGGAGAATACGTTTATATATATGTGTGTGTGTGCGCGTATATATATATATATATATATATATATATATATATATATATATATTTCTCCGCCGAAATCACTTTTAAACCCATTTCCACCTTTTTTTCCCTTCTCTTCCTCTTACTTTTTTTTCACGTTTTTTTACGTTTTTCTCCTTTTCGCCTCTTTTCTGGGCGTATTATTCTTCTTTTTCTTCTTTTTTTTCGTCTAATGCATACCCCATCAGTGCAGCAATGCTTATTCAATACCGCCAGCAGATGGAGACACTGGGGGATAATTTTCTAAGGATTTATACTGATTTTTCCTGTCTGAATTTGTCGCACAGAAAGTTGCAGGCCAAATATGTGTGACATTTCTGCGACTTTAGCTTCTAGAGCATTTTTACAACATTATACATAGGTGCTGAATACATAAAAAGCGACTGTTCAGCGACAGACAAGTCGCATCGGCTGAAAGTAGGCCAGAATGTCAGTCCATGTGTTACGCCGAGCGCTCCGGGTCCCCGCTCCTCCCCGGAGCGCTCGCTACACTCCTCTCACTGCAGCGCTCCGGTCGGTTCCACGGACCCGGGGCGCTGCGATACCGCCTCTGGCCGGGATGCGATTCGCGATGCGGGTAGCGCCCGCTCGCGATGCGCACCCCGGCTCCCGTACCTGACTCGCTCTCCGTCAGTTCTGTCCCGGCGCGCGCGGCCCCGCTCCCTAGGGCGCGCGCGCGCCGGGTCTTTGCGATTTAAAGGGCCACTGCGCCGCTGATTGGCGCAGTGGTTCCAATTAGTGTTTACACCTGTGCACTTCCCTATATCACCTCACTTCCCCTTCACTCCCTCGCCGGATCTTGTTGCCTTAGTGCCAGTGAAAGCGTTTCCTTGTGTGTTCCTAGCCTGTGTTCCAGACCTCCTGCCGTTGCCCCTGACTACGATCCTTGCTGCCTGCCCCGACCTTCTGCTACGTCCGACCTTGCTTCTGTCTACTCCCTTGTACCGCGCCTATCTTCAGCAGCCAGAGAGGTTGAGCCGTTGCTAGGGGATACGACCTGGTCACTACCGCCGCAGCAAGACCATCCTGCTTTGCGGCGGGCTCTGGTGAAAACCAGTAGTGACTTAGAACCGATCCTCTAGCACGGTCCACGCCAATCCCTCTCTGGCACAGAGGATCCACTACCTGCCAGCCGGCATCGTGACAGTAGATCCGGCCATGGATCCCGCTGAAGTTCCTCTGCCAGTTGTCGCTGACCTCACCACGGTGGTCGCCCAGCAGTCACAACAGATTGCGCAACAAGGCCAACAGCTGTCTCAACTGACTGTTATGCTACAACAGTTACTACCACAGCTCCAGCAACCATCTCCTCCGCCAGCTCCTGTACCTCCTCCGCAGCGAGTGGCCACTTCTGGACTACGACTATCCTTGCCGGATAAATTTGATGGGGACTCTAAGTTTTGCCGTGGCTTCCTTTCCCAATGTTCATTACACTTGGAGATGATGTCGGACCAGTTCCCCACTGAAAGGTCTAAGGTGGCTTTCGTAGTCAGCCTGCTGTCTGGAAAAGCCCTGGCTTGGGCCACACCGCTCTGGGACCGCAATGACCCCGTCACTGCCTCTGTACACTCCTTCTTCTCGGAAATTCGAAGTGTCTTTGAGGAACCTGCCCGAGCCTCTTCTGCTGAGACTGCCCTGTTGAACCTGGTCCAGGGTAATTCTTCCGTTGGCGAGTATGCCGTACAATTCCGTACTCTTGCTTCTGAATTATCCTGGAACAATGAGGCCCTCTGCGCGACCTTTAAAAAAGGCCTATCCAGCAACATTAAAGATGTTCTGGCCGCACGAGAAATGCCTGCTAATCTTCATGAACTTATTCACCTAGCCACTCGCATTGACATGCGTTTTTCCGAAAGGCGTCAGGAGCTCCGCCAAGATATGGACTCTGTTCGCACGAGGCGTTTCTTCTCCTCGGCTCCTCTCTCCTCTGGTTCCCTGCAATCTGTTCCTGTGCCTCCCGCCGTGGAGGCTATGCAGGTCGACCGGTCTCGCCTGACATCTCAAGAGAGGACACGACGCCGCATGGAGAACCTCTGCCTGTACTGTGCTAGTACCGAACACTTCCTGAGGGATTGTCCTATCCGCCCTCCCCGCCTGGAAAGACGTACCCTGACTCCGCACAAAGGTGAGACAATCCTTGATGTCCACTCTGCTTCTCCACGTCTTACTGTGCCTGTGCGGATGTCTGCCTCTGCCTTCTCCTTCTCTTCTGTGGCCTTCTTGGACTCTGGATCTGCAGGAAATTTTATTTTGGCCTCTCTCGTCAACAGGTTCAACATCCCAGTGACCAGTCTCACCAGACCCCTTTACATCAATTGTATAAACAATGAAAGATTGGACTGTTCCATACGTTTCCGCACGGAGCCCCTTCTAATGAGCATCGGATCTCATCACGAGAGGATTGAACTTTTGGTCCTCCCCAATTGCACCTCGGAGATTCTCCTTGGACTTCCCTGGCTTCAACTTCATTCCCCAACCCTGGATTGGTCCACTGGGGAGATCAAGAGTTGGGGGCCCTCTTGTTCCAAGGACTGTCTAAAACCGGTTCCCAGTAACCCTTGCCGTAACTCTGTGCTTCCTCCAGTAACCGGTCTCCCTAAGGCCTATATGGACTTCGCGGATGTTTTCTGCAAAAAACAAGCGGAGACTCTACCTCCTCACAGGCCTTATGATTGTCCTATCGACCTCCTCCCGGGCACTACTCCACCCCGGGGCAGAATTTATCCTCTCTCTGCCCCAGAGACTCTTGCCATGTCTGAATACGTCCAGGAGAATCTAAAAAAGGGCTTTATCCGTAAATCCTCCTCTCCTGCCGGAGCCGGATTTTTCTTTGTGTCCAAAAAAGATGGCTCTCTACGTCCTTGCATTGACTACCGCGGACTTAATAAAATCACGGTTAAGAACCGTTACCCCTTACCCCTCATCTCTGAACTCTTTGATCGCCTCCAAGGTGCCCACATCTTTACTAAATTGGACTTAAGAGGCGCCTATAACCTCATCCGCATCAGAGAGGGGGATGAGTGGAAAACAGCATTTAACACCAGAGATGGACACTTTGAGTATCTGGTCATGCCCTTTGGCCTGTGCAACGCCCCTGCTGTCTTCCAAGACTTTGTTAATGAAATTTTTCGTGATCTGTTATACTCCTGTGTTGTTGTATATCTTGATGATATCCTAATTTTTTCGGCCAATCTAGAAGAACACCGCCAGCATGTCCGTATGGTTCTTCAGAGACTTCGTGACAATCAACTCTATGCTAAAATTGAGAAATGTCTGTTTGAATGCCAATCTCTTCCTTTTCTAGGATACTTGGTCTCTGGCCAGGGACTACAAATGGATCCAGATAAACTCTCTGCCGTCTTAGATTGGCCACGCCCCTCCGGACTCCGTGCCATCCAACGCTTTTTGGGGTTCGCCAATTATTACAGGCAATTTATTCCACATTTTTCTACCATTGTGGCTCCTATTGTGGCTTTAACCAAAAAAAATGCCGATCCCAAGTCTTGGCCTCCTCAAGCGGAAGACGCCTTTAAACGACTCAAGTCTGCCTTCTCTTCGGCTCCCGTGCTCTCCAGACCTGACCCATCTAAACCCTTCCTATTGGAGGTTGATGCCTCCTCAGTGGGAGCTGGAGCTGTCCTTCTACAAAAAAACTCTTCCGGGCATACTGTTACTTGTGGGTTTTTTTCTAGGACCTTCTCTCCGGCGGAGAGGAACTACTCCATCGGGGATCGAGAGCTTCTAGCCATTAAATTAGCACTTGAGGAATGGAGGCATCTGCTGGAGGGATCAAGATTTCCAGTTATTATTTACACCGATCACAAGAACCTCTCATACCTCGAGTCTGCCCAACGGCTGAATCCTCGTCAGGCCAGGTGGTCTCTGTTCTTTGCCCGATTTAATTTTGAAATTCACTTTCGGCCTGCTGATAAGAACATTAGGGCCGATGCTCTCTCTCGTTCCTCAGATGCTTCTGAAATTGAACTCTCTCCTCAACACATCATTCCTCCTGACTGCCTGATTTCCACTTCTCCAGCCTCCATCAGGCAAACTCCTCCAGGAAAGACCTTTGTTTCTCCACGCCAACGCCTCGGAATCCTCAAATGGGGTCACTCCTCCCATCTCGCAGGTCATGCGGGCATCAAGAAATCTGTGCAACTCATCTCTCGCTTCTATTGGTGGCCGACTCTAGAGACTGATGTGGTGGACTTTGTGCGAGCCTGCACTATCTGTGCCCGGGATAAGACTCCTCGCCAGAAGCCCGCTGGTTTTCTTCTTCCTCTGCCTGTTCCCGAACAACCTTGGTCTCTGATTGGTATGGATTTTATTACTGACTTACCCCCATCCCATGGCAACACTGTTATTTGGGTGGTCGTTGATCGATTCTCCAAAATGGCACATTTCATCCCTCTTCCTGGTCTTCCTTCAGCGCCTCAGTTGGCTAAACAATTTTTTGTACACATTTTTCGTCTTCACGGGTTGCCTACGCAGATCGTCTCGGATAGAGGCGTCCAATTTGTGTCTAAATTCTGGAGGGCTCTCTGTAAACAACTCAAGATTAAATTAAATTTTTCTTCTGCATACCATCCTCAATCCAATGGACAAGTGGAAAGAATTAACCAGATCTTGGGTGACTATTTACGACATTTTGTTTCCTCCCGCCAGGATGACTGGGCAGATCTTCTACCTTGGGCCGAATTCTCGTATAATTTCAGAATCTCTGAATCTTCCTCCAAATCCCCGTTTTTCGTGGTGTACGGCCGTCACCCTCTTCCCCCCCTCCCTACCCCCTTGCCCTCTGGTCTGCCCGCTGTGGATGAAATTTCTCGTGATCTTTCCATCATATGGAGAGAGACCCAAAATTCTCTCTTACAGGCTTCTTCACGCATGAAGAGATTCGCGGATAAGAAAAGAAGAGCTCCTCCCATCTTTTCCCCTGGAGACAAGGTATGGCTCTCCGCCAAATATGTCCGCTTCCGTGTCCCTAGCTATAAGTTGGGACCACGCTATCTTGGTCCTTTCAAGATTTTGCGCCAGATTAATCCTGTCTCTTACAAACTTCTTCTTCCTCCTTCTCTTCGTATTCCTAATGCCTTTCATGTTTCTCTTCTTAAACCACTTATCATTAACCGTTTCTCTCCCAAATCTGTTCCCCCCACTCCTGTCTCCGGCTCCTCGGACATCTTCTCCGTCAGAGAAATTTTAGCATCTAAAAAGGTCAGAGGGAAAACCTTCTTTTTAGTGGATTGGGAGGGTTGTGGTCCAGAAGAGAGGTCCTGGGAACCTGAGGACAATATCCTGGACAAAAGTCTGGTCCTCAGGTTCTCAGGCTCCAAGAAGAGGGGGAGACCCAAGGGGGGGGGTACTGTTACGCCGAGCGCTCCGGGTCCCCGCTCCTCCCCGGAGCGCTCGCTACACTCCTCTCACTGCAGCGCTCCGGTCGGTTCCACGGACCCGGGGCGCTGCGATACCGCCTCTGGCCGGGATGCGATTCGCGATGCGGGTAGCGCCCGCTCGCGATGCGCACCCCGGCTCCCGTACCTGACTCGCTCTCCGTCAGTTCTGTCCCGGCGCGCGCGGCCCCGCTCCCTAGGGCGCGCGCGCGCCGGGTCTTTGCGATTTAAAGGGCCACTGCGCCGCTGATTGGCGCAGTGGTTCCAATTAGTGTTTACACCTGTGCACTTCCCTATATCACCTCACTTCCCCTTCACTCCCTCGCCGGATCTTGTTGCCTTAGTGCCAGTGAAAGCGTTTCCTTGTGTGTTCCTAGCCTGTGTTCCAGACCTCCTGCCGTTGCCCCTGACTACGATCCTTGCTGCCTGCCCCGACCTTCTGCTACGTCCGACCTTGCTTCTGTCTACTCCCTTGTACCGCGCCTATCTTCAGCAGCCAGAGAGGTTGAGCCGTTGCTAGGGGATACGACCTGGTCACTACCGCCGCAGCAAGACCATCCCGCTTTGCGGCGGGCTCTGGTGAAAACCAGTAGTGACTTAGAACCGATCCTCTAGCACGGTCCACGCCAATCCCTCTCTGGCACAGAGGATCCACTACCTGCCAGCCGGCATCGTGACACCATGTTGGAGCAGGTTTAGATACAGTCTAAAGCATAGATCTCAAAGTCTGTGCACAGAATTTAGCAAGGGCCTCGCACCTTCTGATGCATCAGGTAGGTGCACTATAGCATAGCCTAACCCTCTGTACTTTGGTCTATATTGATGCGGGACATAGACAGCCAGCTGATGACCAATCCATTAGTGCAATGGATGGCTGGAAGCATTTGTCTTTGCCTTTGCAATACCACAGAAGCAATGCATGGTCAATGTACAGCAATGACACACCTGTGTGAACAGCCAGGAGACCCCCCCATGTTATGTTACATAGTTACATAGTTAGTACGGTCGAAAAAAGACATATGTCCATCAAGTTCAACCAGGGAATTAAGGGGTAGGGGTGTGGCGCGATATTGGGGAAGGGATGAGATTTTATATTTCTTCATAAGCATTAATCTTATTTTGTCAATTAGGAACATTCAGCACCCACCCGCTATCAAGGCAGCTGCCTATCATGTCATGCCCTACCTGCACAGGTGTGCTGGCTACTCAAATGATCCAATTAAGGAGGCCATTTAGTCAGCAGCAGCAGAAGTCCTGTGCCTGGACGCTCCAACAGCGGCCAGACACAAGCAGAAGCAGCAGAAGCAGCAGCAGCACCACCTTTTGTTTTTTGGCTGCAGCAGCAGCAGCAGCAGCAGCAAGGCCCACAGGGCTGGCTAGCTGGCTAGCCAGCAAGCAGGTAGCAATGAAAGTAGGAATCTTTCTTTTTAACCCTGTAAGGGGGTGGTGCACTGTACCCGAAGATACTGCCATATCGGGTCAATGCATAGGGCGACGGAAGCAAGCTTCGAAATCGGCCCCCGTTCTCAAAAATCCATTTAATATATGGTCCCCAGATAGGGGACGTATCAGATATTAAACTGATAAGAACAGATACTACACTTGATCTTAGCCAAAAGGCCGAGAAGCGATAACCGTGAAAGGGGCGGGCCCAACAAGGTCCCCTTCATGGGCACTATCACTGCTTGCTGTCAGGGAGGCTGCCAGACAATTTTCCATGCACACTCTGGGCTGGGGGGCAGTCAACCACCAGTACACACAGCAGAACCTAAACCCATACCATTATTGCTAAGCAGCAAGACAGGGGCCCATTGCACTCCCACGGGGCCTTTTTAAATGCAATCCATAACCCGGATTTGCCAGGAACCCTTCTTACTCCTCCTACTTGCATGTGACACTGGGCTTAGGATCTGCATAGGAAACACACACACAAGCACACACCTACCTTTGTTGCCTGCAGATGCCTCCTTGGCTGTCCCCAAACGGTATCAAACCAACACCCACGGGAAGCTGTAAGCATAGAGGACATGCCTGCACCCCATTGGACTTACCTGTGTGGGTTAAATCCGGGTTATTTGACAACCTATGGCGGTGATGGTTCTGCTCAGGCAGAGCAGTGCTGATGCTCCTCATAAAGCTGTCGCTGCTGTGAAGGTTCTAGGTGACATCACAATCCCTATGGTTACATACACAACAAAGCTGGGTTGTTGTTGTTTACACTCTGCAAGGCCTGTGGAAGTGAGTGACATCATAGCACTGTAGTTCTGAGGGTTCTAGATGGATGCAACAATCTCCTGTTGCTTCTATGAAGGCCATAATAGACGACATCACCAAACAGCTCCATAGTCACATACACAGCAAAGGAGAGATGTTGTTTACACCTAGTGATGTCAGTGGTATTGAGTGACATCACAGCACAGTGCTAAGGCTCCTGGGCCTGGACACAGCAGCGGCTGCAATATCTCAACGGAGAATACGTTTATATATATGTGTGTGTGTGCGCGTATATATATATATATATATATATATATATATATATATATATATATATATATATACATATATATATATATTTTTCTCCGCCGAAATCACTTTTAAACCCATTTCCACCTTTTTTTCCCTTCTCTTCCTCTTACTTTTTTTTCACGTTTTTTTACGTTTTTCTCCTTTTCGCCTCTTTTCTGGGCGTATTATTCTTCTTTTTCTTCTTTTTTTTCGTCTAATGCATACCCCATCAGTGCAGCAATGCTTATTCAATACCGCCAGCAGATGGAGACACTGGGGGATAATTTTCTAAGGATTTATACTGATTTTTCCTGTCTGAATTTGTCGCACAGAAAGTTGCAGGCCAAATATGTGTGACATTTCTGCGACTTTAGCTTCTAGAGCATTTTTACAACATTATACATAGGTGCTGAATACATAAAAAGCGACTGTTCAGCGACAGACAAGTCGCATCGGCTGAAAGTAGGCCAGAATGTCAGTCCATGTTGGAGCAGGTTTAGATACAGTCTAAAGCATAGATCTCAAAGTCTGTGCACAGAATTTAGCAAGGGCCTCGCACCTTCTGATGCATCAGGTAGGTGCACTATAGCATAGCCTAACCCTCTGTACTTTGGTCTATATTGATGCGGGACATAGACAGCCAGCTGATGACCAATCCATTAGTGCAATGGATGGCTGGAAGCATTTGTCTTTGCCTTTGCAATACCACAGAAGCAATGCATGGTCAATGTACAGCAATGACACACCTGTGTGAACAGCCAGGAGACCCCCCCATGTTATGTTACATAGTTACATAGTTAGTACGGTCGAAAAAAGACATATGTCCATCAAGTTCAACCAGGGAATTAAGGGGTAGGGGTGTGGCGCGATATTGGGGAAGGGATGAGATTTTATATTTCTTCATAAGCATTAATCTTATTTTGTCAATTAGGAACATTCAGCACCCACCCGCTATCAAGGCAGCTGCCTATCATGTCATGCCCTACCTGCACAGGTGTGCTGGCTACTCAAATGATCCAATTAAGGAGGCCATTTAGTCAGCAGCAGCAGAAGTCCTGTGCCTGGACGCTCCAACAGCGGCCAGACACAAGCAGAAGCAGCAGAAGCAGCAGCAGCACCACCTTTTGTTTTTTGGCTGCAGCAGCAGCAGCAGCAGCAGCAGCAGCAAGGCCCACAGGGCTGGCTAGCTGGCTAGCCAGCAAGCAGGTAGCAATGAAAGTAGGAATCTTTCTTTTTAACCCTGTAAGGGGGTGGTGCACTGTACCCGAAGATACTGCCATATCGGGTCAATGCATAGGGCGACGGAAGCAAGCTTCGAAATCGGCCCCCGTTCTCAAAAATCCATTTAATATATGGTCCCCAGATAGGGGACGTATCAGATATTAAACTGATAAGAACAGATACTACACTTGATCTTAGCCAAAAGGCCGAGAAGCGATAACCGTGAAAGGGGCGGGCCCAACAAGGTCCCCTTCATGGGCACTATCACTGCTTGCTGTCAGGGAGGCTGCCAGACAATTTTCCATGCACACTCTGGGCTGGGGGGCAGTCAACCACCAGTACACACAGCAGAACCTAAACCCATACCATTATTGCTAAGCAGCAAGACAGGGGCCCATTGCACTCCCACGGGGCCTTTTTAAATGCAATCCATAACCCGGATTTGCCAGGAACCCTTCTTACTCCTCCTACTTGCATGTGACACTGGGCTTAGGATCTGCATAGGAAACACACACACAAGCACACACCTACCTTTGTTGCCTGCAGATGCCTCCTTGGCTGTCCCCAAACGGTATCAAACCAACACCCACGGGAAGCTGTAAGCATAGAGGACATGCCTGCACCCCATTGGACTTACCTGTGTGGGTTAAATCCGGGTTATTTGACAACCTATGGCGGTGATGGTTCTGCTCAGGCAGAGCAGTGCTGATGCTCCTCATAAAGCTGTCGCTGCTGTGAAGGTTCTAGGTGACATCACAATCCCTATGGTTACATACACAACAAAGCTGGGTTGTTGTTGTTTACACTCTGCAAGGCCTGTGGAAGTGAGTGACATCATAGCACTGTAGTTCTGAGGGTTCTAGATGGATGCAACAATCTCCTGTTGCTTCTATGAAGGCCATAATAGACGACATCACCAAACAGCTCCATAGTCACATACACAGCAAAGGAGAGATGTTGTTTACACCTAGTGATGTCAGTGGTATTGAGTGACATCACAGCACAGTGCTAAGGCTCCTGGGCCTGGACACAGCAGCGGCTGCAATATCTCAACGGAGAATACGTTTATATATATGTGTGTGTGTGCGCGTATATATATATATATATATATATATATATATATATATATATATATTTCTCCGCCGAAATCACTTTTAAACCCATTTCCACCTTTTTTTCCCTTCTCTTCCTCTTACTTTTTTTTCACGTTTTTTTACGTTTTTCTCCTTTTCGCCTCTTTTCTGGGCGTATTATTCTTCTTTTTCTTCTTTTTTTTCGTCTAATGCATACCCCATCAGTGCAGCAATGCTTATTCAATACCGCCAGCAGATGGAGACACTGGGGGATAATTTTCTAAGGATTTATACTGATTTTTCCTGTCTGAATTTGTCGCACAGAAAGTTGCAGGCCAAATATGTGTGACATTTCTGCGACTTTAGCTTCTAGAGCATTTTTACAACATTATACATAGGTGCTGAATACATAAAAAGCGACTGTTCAGCGACAGACAAGTCGCATCGGCTGAAAGTAGGCCAGAATGTCAGTCCATGTTGGAGCAGGTTTAGATACAGTCTAAAGCATAGATCTCAAAGTCTGTGCACAGAATTTAGCAAGGGCCTCGCACCTTCTGATGCATCAGGTAGGTGCACTATAGCATAGCCTAACCCTCTGTACTTTGGTCTATATTGATGCGGGACATAGACAGCCAGCTGATGACCAATCCATTAGTGCAATGGATGGCTGGAAGCATTTGTCTTTGCCTTTGCAATACCACAGAAGCAATGCATGGTCTATGTACAGCAATGACACACCTGTGTGAACAGCCAGGAGACCCCCCCATGTTATGTTACATAGTTACATAGTTAGTACGGTCGAAAAAAGACATATGTCCATCAAGTTCAACCAGGGAATTAAGGGGTAGGGGTGTGGCGCGATATTGGGGAAGGGATGAGATTTTATATTTCTTCATAAGCATTAATCTTATTTTGTCAATTAGGAACATTCAGCACCCACCCGCTATCAAGGCAGCTGCCTATCATGTCATGCCCTACCTGCACAGGTGTGCTGGCTACTCAAATGATCCAATTAAGGAGGCCATTTAGTCAGCAGCAGCAGAAGTCCTGTGCCTGGACGCTCCAACAGCGGCCAGACACAAGCAGAAGCAGCAGAAGCAGCAGCAGCACCACCTTTTGTTTTTTGGCTGCAGCAGCAGCAGCAGCAGCAGCAGCAGCAGCAAGGCCCACAGGGCTGGCTAGCTGGCTAGCCAGCAAGCAGGTAGCAATGAAAGTAGGAATCTTTCTTTTTAACCCTGTAAGGGGGTGGTGCACTGTACCCGAAGATACTGCCATATCGGGTCAATGCATAGGGCGACGGAAGCAAGCTTCGAAATCGGCCCCCGTTCTCAAAAATCCATTTAATATATGGTCCCCAGATAGGGGACGTATCAGATATTAAACTGATAAGAACAGATACTACACTTGATCTTAGCCAAAAGGCCGAGAAGCGATAACCGTGAAAGGGGCGGGCCCAACAAGGTCCCCTTCATGGGCACTATCACTGCTTGCTGTCAGGGAGGCTGCCAGACAATTTTCCATGCACACTCTGGGCTGGGGGGCAGTCAACCACCAGTACACACAGCAGAACCTAAACCCATACCATTATTGCTAAGCAGCAAGACAGGGGCCCATTGCACTCCCACGGGGCCTTTTTAAATGCAATCCATAACCCGGATTTGCCAGGAACCCTTCTTACTCCTCCTACTTGCATGTGACACTGGGCTTAGGATCTGCATAGGAAACACACACACAAGCACACACCTACCTTTGTTGCCTGCAGATGCCTCCTTGGCTGTCCCCAAACGGTATCAAACCAACACCCACGGGAAGCTGTAAGCATAGAGGACATGCCTGCACCCCATTGGACTTACCTGTGTGGGTTAAATCCGGGTTATTTGACAACCTATGGCGGTGATGGTTCTGCTCAGGCAGAGCAGTGCTGATGCTCCTCATAAAGCTGTCGCTGCTGTGAAGGTTCTAGGTGACATCACAATCCCTATGGTTACATACACAACAAAGCTGGGTTGTTGTTGTTTACACTCTGCAAGGCCTGTGGAAGTGAGTGACATCATAGCACTGTAGTTCTGAGGGTTCTAGATGGATGCAACAATCTCCTGTTGCTTCTATGAAGGCCATAATAGACGACATCACCAAACAGCTCCATAGTCACATACACAGCAAAGGAGAGATGTTGTTTACACCTAGTGATGTCAGTGGTATTGAGTGACATCACAGCACAGTGCTAAGGCTCCTGGGCCTGGACACAGCAGCGGCTGCAATATCTCAACGGAGAATAAGTTTATATATATGTGTGTGTGTGCGCGTATATATATATATATATATATATATATATATATATATATATATTTCTCCGCCGAAATCACTTTTAAACCCATTTCCACCTTTTTTTCCCTTCTCTTCCTCTTACTTTTTTTTCACGTTTTTTTACGTTTTTCTCCTTTTCGCCTCTTTTCTGGGCGTATTATTCTTCTTTTTCTTCTTTTTTTTCGTCTAATGCATACCCCATCAGTGCAGCAATGCTTATTCAATACCGCCAGCAGATGGAGACACTGGGGGATAATTTTCTAAGGATTTATACTGATTTTTCCTGTCTGAATTTGTCGCACAGAAAGTTGCAGGCCAAATATGTGTGACATTTCTGCGACTTTAGCTTCTAGAGCATTTTTACAACATTATACATAGGTGCTGAATACATAAAAAGCGACTGTTCAGCGACAGACAAGTCGCATCGGCTGAAAGTAGGCCAGAATGTCAGTCCATGTTGGAGCAGGTTTAGATACAGTCTAAAGCATAGATCTCAAAGTCTGTGCACAGAATTTAGCAAGGGCCTCGCACCTTCTGATGCATCAGGTAGGTGCACTATAGCATAGCCTAACCCTCTGTACTTTGGTCTATATTGATGCGGGACATAGACAGCCAGCTGATGACCAATCCATTAGTGCAATGGATGGCTGGAAGCATTTGTCTTTGCCTTTGCAATACCACAGAAGCAATGCATGGTCAATGTACAGCAATGACACACCTGTGTGAACAGCCAGGAGACCCCCCCATGTTATGTTACATAGTTACATAGTTAGTACGGTCGAAAAAAGACATATGTCCATCAAGTTCAACCAGGGAATTAAGGGGTAGGGGTGTGGCGCGATATTGGGGAAGGGATGAGATTTTATATTTCTTCATAAGCATTAATCTTATTTTGTCAATTAGGAACATTCAGCACCCACCCGCTATCAAGGCAGCTGCCTATCATGTCATGCCCTACCTGCACAGGTGTGCTGGCTACTCAAATGATCCAATTAAGGAGGCCATTTAGTCAGCAGCAGCAGAAGTCCTGTGCCTGGACGCTCCAACAGCGGCCAGACACAAGCAGAAGCAGCAGAAGCAGCAGCAGCACCACCTTTTGTTTTTTGGCTGCAGCAGCAGCAGCAGCAGCAGCAGCAGCAAGGCCCACAGGGCTGGCTAGCTGGCTAGCCAGCAAGCAGGTAGCAATGAAAGTAGGAATCTTTCTTTTTAACCCTGTAAGGGGGTGGTGCACTGTACCCGAAGATACTGCCATATCGGGTCAATGCATAGGGCGACGGAAGCAAGCTTCGAAATCGGCCCCCGTTCTCAAAAATCCATTTAATATATGGTCCCCAGATAGGGGACGTATCAGATATTAAACTGATAAGAACAGATTTTTTTTTTTTTTTTTTTTTTTTTTTATCTAAAGCCGAGGAACGTGCTTTCGATTCACCCAAAGTGCAAGAAAAAGTGCAAACGTGTTACACTAAAAAAAACGTGCACAAAGGATGCGGTCTATCGCAAGCCCTTCTCCGATAGGAGAGAGGCCCCCCAACAAACCTTACCCTTCGCCTCCGGACCAAAAGGTACCTGCGAGGTTCCAGGTTCGATGTCCCTTTTCGCCGAAGCTACTAGGGGACCACAAATGCTCCCGGCATCCCCCTTGGCGTTGGCCAAGGTATCTGCCCGCAGAGCCGATTACGGTAGGTACCCTGCCAAAGCAGGAGTACCCGGGGTGTTTGCAGGGAGGTGCGGAACCTAATGGCCACACACACCTCCCCTAGACCGCCAGGAGGGACACCCAGAAGGGCTACCGCATCCTGACAAATCCTGTGAACACACAACACGCAAAAAGTGACACAGTGAGACAAAAAAGAAATAAATAAGTGAATGTGTGCAGATATACTGCCCGGACATCCGGCCGGATCTATAAAAATTTCTCTGATCCTAGCCAGAAGGCCGGGAATCAAGAGGTGAGTGCCACAAGGTGAAGAGATTATGGTGCCCGTGCTTCAACTCAGTGAGCCTATTCTCCCAGTGAGTTTCGGCACCTCGGGGTCACCACTCCCCGAGGCACAAAAGTACCTCGGCTCTAGACCCTCTCAGCCTCATGGCGAGACCCGGAGGGAACAGGTCACATCGGGGCAGCCGTCGAGCTGATTCCTCAGAACCAGCCCCGGAAAGCCCTGGTACACCTGCATCCTCCATGCAGCACCCATCCCCACCAGCATGAAAACTGATAAGAACAGATACTACACTTGATCTTAGCCAAAAGGCCGAGAAGCGATAACCGTGAAAGGGGCGGGCCCAACAAGGTCCCCTTCATGGGCACTATCACTGCTTGCTGTCAGGGAGGCTGCCAGACAATTTTCCATGCACACTCTGGGCTGGGGGGCAGTCAACCACCAGTACACACAGCAGAACCTAAACCCATACCATTATTGCTAAGCAGCAAGACAGGGGCCCATTGCACTCCCACGGGGCCTTTTTAAATGCAATCCATAACCCGGATTTGCCAGGAACCCTTCTTACTCCTCCTACTTGCATGTGACACTGGGCTTAGGATCTGCATAGGAAACACACACACAAGCACACACCTACCTTTGTTGCCTGCAGATGCCTCCTTGGCTGTCCCCAAACGGTATCAAACCAACACCCACGGGAAGCTGTAAGCATAGAGGACATGCCTGCACCCCATTGGACTTACCTGTGTGGGTTAAATCCGGGTTATTTGACAACCTATGGCGGTGATGGTTCTGCTCAGGCAGAGCAGTGCTGATGCTCCTCATAAAGCTGTCGCTGCTGTGAAGGTTCTAGGTGACATCACAATCCCTATGGTTACATACACAACAAAGCTGGGTTGTTGTTGTTTACACTCTGCAAGGCCTGTGGAAGTGAGTGACATCATAGCACTGTAGTTCTGAGGGTTCTAGATGGATGCAACAATCTCCTGTTGCTTCTATGAAGGCCATAATAGACGACATCACCAAACAGCTCCATAGTCACATACACAGCAAAGGAGAGATGTTGTTTACACCTAGTGATGTCAGTGGTATTGAGTGACATCACAGCACAGTGCTAAGGCTCCTGGGCCTGGACACAGCAGCGGCTGCAATATCTCAACGGAGAATACGTTTATATATATGTGTGTGTGTGCGCGTATATATATATATATATATATATATATATATATATATATATATTTCTCCGCCGAAATCACTTTTAAACCCATTTCCACCTTTTTTTCCCTTCTCTTCCTCTTACTTTTTTTTCACGTTTTTTTACGTTTTTCTCCTTTTCGCCTCTTTTCTGGGCGTATTATTCTTCTTTTTCTTCTTTTTTTTCGTCTAATGCATACCCCATCAGTGCAGCAATGCTTATTCAATACCGCCAGCAGATGGAGACACTGGGGGATAATTTTCTAAGGATTTATACTGATTTTTCCTGTCTGAATTTGTCGCACAGAAAGTTGCAGGCCAAATATGTGTGACATTTCTGCGACTTTAGCTTCTAGAGCATTTTTACAACATTATACATAGGTGCTGAATACATAAAAAGCGACTGTTCAGCGACAGACAAGTCGCATCGGCTGAAAGTAGGCCAGAATGTCAGTCCATGTTGGAGCAGGTTTAGATACAGTCTAAAGCATAGATCTCAAAGTCTGTGCACAGAATTTAGCAAGGGCCTCGCACCTTCTGATGCATCAGGTAGGTGCACTATAGCATAGCCTAACCCTCTGTACTTTGGTCTATATTGATGCGGGACATAGACAGCCAGCTGATGACCAATCCATTAGTGCAATGGATGGCTGGAAGCATTTGTCTTTGCCTTTGCAATACCACAGAAGCAATGCATGGTCAATGTACAGCAATGACACACCTGTGTGAACAGCCAGGAGACCCCCCCCATGTTATGTTACATAGTTACATAGTTAGTACGGTCGAAAAAAGACATATGTCCATCAAGTTCAACCAGGGAATTAAGGGGTAGGGGTGTGGCGCGATATTGGGGAAGGGATGAGATTTTATATTTCTTCATAAGCATTAATCTTATTTTGTCAATTAGGAACATTCAGCACCCACCCGCTATCAAGGCAGCTGCCTATCATGTCATGCCCTACCTGCACAGGTGTGCTGGCTACTCAAATGATCCAATTAAGGAGGCCATTTAGTCAGCAGCAGCAGAAGTCCTGTGCCTGGACGCTCCAACAGCGGCCAGACACAAGCAGAAGCAGCAGAAGCAGCAGCAGCACCACCTTTTGTTTTTTGGCTGCAGCAGCAGCAGCAGCAGCAGCAGCAGCAGCAAGGCCCACAGGGCTGGCTAGCTGGCAAGCCAGCAAGCAGGTAGCAATGAAAGTAGGAATCTTTCTTTTTAACCCTGTAAGGGGGTGGTGCACTGTACCCGAAGATACTGCCATATCGGGTCAATGCATAGGGCGACGGAAGCAAGCTTCGAAATCGGCCCCCGTTCTCAAAAATCCATTTAATATATGGTCCCCAGATAGGGGACGTATCAGATATTAAACTGATAAGAACAGATACTACACTTGATCTTAGCCAAAAGGCCGAGAAGCGATAACCGTGAAAGGGGCGGGCCCAACAAGGTCCCCTTCATGGGCACTATCACTGCTTGCTGTCAGGGAGGCTGCCAGACAATTTTCCATGCACACTCTGGGCTGGGGGGCAGTCAACCACCAGTACACACAGCAGAACCTAAACCCATACCATTATTGCTAAGCAGCAAGACAGGGGCCCATTGCACTCCCACGGGGCCTTTTTAAATGCAATCCATAACCCGGATTTGC
Source organism: Hyla sarda (assembly GCF_029499605.1). NCBI lineage: Eukaryota > Metazoa > Chordata > Amphibia > Anura > Hylidae > Hyla > Hyla sarda. The sequence continues at coordinate 176,043 of NW_026610460.1, read as the reverse complement.
CAGGAACCCTTCTTACTCCTCCTACTTGCATGTGACACTGGGCTTAGGATCTGCATAGGAAACACACACACAAGCACACACCTACCTTTGTTGCCTGCAGATGCCTCCTTGGCTGTCCCCAAACGGTATCAAACCAACACCCACGGGAAGCTGTAAGCATAGAGGACATGCCTGCACCCCATTGGACTTACCTGTGTGGGTTAAATCCGGGTTATTTGACAACCTATGGCGGTGATGGTTCTGCTCAGGCAGAGCAGTGCTGATGCTCCTCATAAAGCTGTCGCTGCTGTGAAGGTTCTAGGTGACATCACAATCCCTATGGTTACATACACAACAAAGCTGGGTTGTTGTTGTTTACACTCTGCAAGGCCTGTGGAAGTGAGTGACATCATAGCACTGTAGTTCTGAGGGTTCTAGATGGATGCAACAATCTCCTGTTGCTTCTATGAAGGCCATAATAGACGACATCACCAAACAGCTCCATAGTCACATACACAGCAAAGGAGAGATGTTGTTTACACCTAGTGATGTCAGTGGTATTGAGTGACATCACAGCACAGTGCTAAGGCTCCTGGGCCTGGACACAGCAGCGGCTGCAATATCTCAACGGAGAATACGTTTATATATATGTGTGTGTGTGCGCGTATATATATATATATATATATATATATATATATATATATATATATATATATATATATATTTCTCCGCCGAAATCACTTTTAAACCCATTTCCACCTTTTTTTCCCTTCTCTTCCTCTTACTTTTTTTTCACGTTTTTTTACGTTTTTCTCCTTTTCGCCTCTTTTCTGGGCGTATTATTCTTCTTTTTCTTCTTTTTTTTCGTCTAATGCATACCCCATCAGTGCAGCAATGCTTATTCAATACCGCCAGCAGATGGAGACACTGGGGGATAATTTTCTAAGGATTTATACTGATTTTTCCTGTCTGAATTTGTCGCACAGAAAGTTGCAGGCCAAATATGTGTGACATTTCTGCGACTTTAGCTTCTAGAGCATTTTTACAACATTATACATAGGTGCTGAATACATAAAAAGCGACTGTTCAGCGACAGACAAGTCGCATCGGCTGAAAGTAGGCCAGAATGTCAGTCCATGTTGGAGCAGGTTTAGATACAGTCTAAAGCATAGATCTCAAAGTCTGTGCACAGAATTTAGCAAGGGCCGCGCACCTTCTGATGCATCGGGTAGGTGCACTATAGCATAGCCTAACCCTCTGTACTTTGGTCTATATTGATGCGGGACATAGACAGCCAGCTGATGACCAATCCATTAGTGCAATGGATGGCTGGAAGCATTTGTCTTTGCCTTTGCAATACCACAGAAGCAATGCATGGTCAATGTACAGCAATGACACACCTGTGTGAACAGCCAGGAGACCCCCCCATGTTATGTTACATAGTTACATAGTTAGTACGGTCGAAAAAAGACATATGTCCATCAAGTTCAACCAGGGAATTAAGGGGTAGGGGTGTGGCGCGATATTGGGGAAGGGATGAGATTTTATATTTCTTCATAAGCATTAATCTTATTTTGTCAATTAGGAACATTCAGCACCCACCCGCTATCAAGGCAGCTGCCTATCATGTCATGCCCTACCTGCACAGGTGTGCTGGCTACTCAAATGATCCAATTAAGGAGGCCATTTAGTCAGCAGCAGCAGAAGTCCTGTGCCTGGACGCTCCAACAGCGGCCAGACACAAGCAGAAGCAGCAGAAGCAGCAGCAGCACCACCTTTTGTTTTTTGGCTGCAGCAGCAGCAGCAGCAGCAGCAGCAGCAAGGCCCACAGGGCTGGCTAGCTGGCTAGCCAGCAAGCAGGTAGCAATGAAAGTAGGAATCTTTCTTTTTAACCCTGTAAGGGGGTGGTGCACTGTACCCGAAGATACTGCCATATCGGGTCAATGCATAGGGCGACGGAAGCAAGCTTCGAAATCGGCCCCCGTTCTCAAAAATCCATTTAATATATGGTCCCCAGATAGGGGACGTATCAGATATTAAACTGATAAGAACAGATAAGGTTTCAACAAAATTTTATTGAATAAATAAGAAACCATACAAAATTTAAAATGCAAAATAATAAAAGGTTCACAAAAGTTTTAAAATACAAATAATAAAACCAGTAATAAAAGGAGAAAAAATAAAAATGGCAGGATAAAACATTATACAAATGTCATAAAAACTGATTATACTGTTATTTCGTTCCATAGAGGCAGACACCACATGGATGCTGCCTCGCTGGCCCCCAACTGTTTCTTGTCTCTTAGGTAATAGATGTACATCTCACTCAGGGCCAGCTTTATACAGTTTTTAACATCAATAAAATCATGTTTAAAAAGTAAGATGTTCCTAACTTTCCAGATGGCATTTTTAAAACAATTAATAATCATCCAGCAGATCATCTGCTGTTTAAAATTGGGGCAGTTAAAAAGACCGTAAAAGACACATTCGTGATTAAAATGTTTTAGGCCGCAGGCCCACTTCAAAAGTGGGCCTACCTTCCTCCAAAGCTCCCGTGCAAAAGGGCAGTTCCAAAATATGTGCAGCACCGTTTCGTCCACTCCGCAGCCATCTCTCGGGCACTTGGCTCTCGCCACCAGTCCTCGCCTGTGCTGGAACTCACGAGTAGGGAGGCACTGGTGGACGATTGCCCAGGCAAGATCCCTGTGTACATTCGCCAGAAACTTCCCGTACACGTTCCGCCATACCTTTTTGGATCTTGCCTGTGTGAAATTGGACACTGCCAGGGTAACCTCACTCCGCCTGAGGACCTTTGATACCTTTCTCTGGTCCCCCAGTATGTCAGGCTCCAAATCTTGGAGACCTAGGAGCCTGACTGTCTTTTCCAACACCACATAATGTTTTGGGGGACACAGAAGCACCGGAGCGTTCAGAGGGATGCGCAACCATCTTTTAAAAACCATGCCCGCAGCGTACCTTAAAAAGCAGCTAAAAATGCCATCGGATTTAATAATTTTAAAACAGAAACAGAAATACTTTATGTAAAAGAAAGTAAAAAGGTTAGGAACATCTTTCCCGCCATTATCTTTACTTTTGTACATAAAATCACGCTTTAATTTCTCCATTTTTGAACCCCATAAAAAAGAAAAAACAATTCTAGTTACTTTTTTAATGTATAAAATAGATGGAGGAAATACCATGGCAATGTATAGCATAATAGGGAGTAAAACCATCTTTATTATTAAAATCTTCCCCTCCATGGTAAGGTTTCTAAGATTCCACATTAAAATCTTCTTCTCCATCTTAGCTATAGCTGAATCCCAGTTAGGGCTCCCATCATTGACCTGGTTAAAAACAATACCTAAAACTTTAATTTGATCCTGTTGCATTGTGACTCCTGGGGTGATGGATGAATCCCAGGAGCCAATATAAAAACAGTCACATTTATCTGTGTTTAGCTTAAAACCAGAGACCTCGCAGAAATAGCTGGTGTTCCTCAATGCCCCCCTCATGGATGGAGAGTCCGGGCACAGTATGGTGACATCATCCATGTACCCCAACACCTTTAGATGGGTCCCTCCTCCACCAGGTATCGGTACGCCTCTTACTACCCGGTCTTTTCTGAGGAGGGCCATCAGTGGTTCGATTGCGCAAATAAAAAGGAGTGGGGACAGGGGGCAGCCCTGTTTGACACCTGATAAAAGAGGAACACCGCTGGTTAAAAAGCCATTAACAGAGACTTGACTAAAACAGGATCGGTATAAAAGCATGATTCGGCTTAAAATCGTTTCAGGCACTGCCATCTTTTTAAGAACTAAAAACAGGTATTCATGGGAGACCCTATCAAAGGCTTTTTCAAAGTCTAAGGATAAAATTGCTACAGTTTGATTTCTATCCTTAAAATACCATAAAACATCTCTTAAAATATTTAGGGATTCAGCTATAGACCTTCCAGGTACCCCACAAACCTGATTTGGGTGAATTAATTTATGAATAAAAGGTTTAAAACGGACAGCTAATAACTTGGCTAAAACTTTATAATCGACATTTAAAAGTGTGATGGGGCGCCAATTTTTTAGCATATCCTTTTCACCCTTTTTAAAAAGTAATGATACAATCCCCCTCCTCCAGGAAGGGGGAAGTTCATTAACAATAAAAGTTTCTTTATACAATAAAACCATATCATCCTTTAAAATATCCCAAAAAGCTAAATAAAATTCGATGGGTAAACCATCTTCCCCAGGGGCCTTCCCACTAGAAAAACTTTTAAAAACAAATAAAAGTTCATCTAAGTTAAGATCACGGGATAAAACCTCCTGGTCTAAAACATCTAGCTTAAAATCAAGGGAATTAAGAACATGTTCTAAAAAGGATGGATTAAGATCTTTCTTATTAAAAAGAAGCTGGTAGAAGTTAAAAACTGCATCTAACATGCCTTTTGGAGTGGATTCACCCTCAAGGTTTTGGATGATATCCCTCCTATTCATCACTTTTTTAAAAAAGAAACGGGAACATTTCTCGCCCTCCTCCAGGTGCTGCACATGTGAGTTAAAAATGATTTGTTTCCCTTTCTTTTCTATGGCATGTTTTATTTCAGTTTTAAGGTTTAAAATATCATTTTCTACATCCATACCAGCTTCTTTCAATTTAAAAAGTACATTTAAACGCATGTTAAGAACATAAAACCACTGTTTTTCCATTTTTGCCTTCTTCTTACCTGCTTTGATAAAAAAAAATCTGATTTTAGATTTGGTGCCCTCCCACCAGTGCAGCATAGGCTCGTGGGGTTTTCTTTGTGATTGCCAGCATTGGTAGGTCCGCACAAACTCCTCTTTTATCTCAGGGTCCTCTAGGAGTGTGGTGTTTAATCTCCAGAGGCCCCTTTTTGCTTTTTGCTCCCCCTCTAGCTCCAGGCCCACCAAGAGGAGCTTATGATCAGAGAAGATATTCTGCTCGAGTGTGCATTTCAGGGGTTTAAAAGCTCTAGAGGAAAAAATAAAATCGATTCTGGAGCTCACTCTTCCATTGGACCATGTGGCGCCTGGGTCCTCCGGCAAGAGATCCTTCCAGCAATCTTTCAAATTAAAATCATCAATAAAATTTTTAAGCAGGTAAGAAGTGCGGTCTTTACGATTAATATCCCCACCCTGCCGGTGTTCCCCATCACGTATGCAGTTAAAATCACCTCCCACCAGCAGGGGGGAAGACCCAACACAAAACAGTGGTAAAATTTCAAATAGTTCTGCCCGCTCCTGTTTATCAGGAGGGGCATACACATTTAAAACACGAATTAAAAGTCCATTAAAATATAGATGAATTAAAAGAGCTCTGCCAGGCACAATCTCAGTTACTGTATGAATAGAAAAGGACTGGCCTCGGCAGAGCAGCCCAACACCCACAGAACGACAGTCATTTGCACCGGACCATATGGATGGGCCCAGCTTCCAGTCTTCTTTTAAGTCTTTATAGTCCATTTTACTAGGGATTCCACATTCTTGTAGCAGGCAAAGGTCAAAGTCACATGTCTCTAGATAAGAAAATAAAGCAGCCCTGCGATCAGGGCTCTTTAAGGACCTCACATTGAGTGAGGCAATTTTTACAGGGATAGGCATAGTTTATGGAGAGTCCGTGCTTGGAGAATCAAAGTCAATAATAAGCTGCGTACCGTCATCCCCCGCCTGCGGGGTCATCAGCTCCTTGATGTTCTGAGGGTCGGAGCTTGAGATCGATGATGCCCCGACCCTGAGCTCGCTCTCGTCCGAACTACGGCACGCCGCTTTCCTTTGAATGTCTTCCTCTTCTTCTTCTCTTTGTCTTTTAAATGTCACACTGCTGTCCATATCCTCTGCGTTGCTCTCACTCGATGTAATCTCTGGCCCCCGGCTGATGGATCTGCGTCTTCTTTCATCATTTGACGACTGGAACTGCTGCACAGGGGCCTGTGAGGCCTCTTTTCCGGAACCTTTGCCGCTACCTTGGGAAGTTTTCATCGCTTGTTCCCCAGCAAGCGTTGCTGAGGACTGTTGCTCCAACTTCCCCATCGATCGACGATGGCCAGTTTTACCCACCGGGTCCACTGCTGGCGGGGCAGCAAACCCTGGTTTGGCGCCACTTGTCTTCTTGGCCCTGTCCTGTATAGGCGGAGTAACAGGACCGGGCTCAGACCTGGCCACCTGGCTCCCCTTCCGGCGGGCTTTCACCGGGGCCTCTTCGTCCGGAGCAGGGCGACCCTGGGCCAAGCCAGTACCTGGCTTATGCTGCAATTTTGGGTCCACTTTTGCCCCCACCGAGGCCCGTCGGCTGCCACCCGCCACAGGTGAGCCCCCTTCAGAAGTTTCGGCGGGCTCTTGAGCCAGGTAGGAAGTCGATCGACGTCTTTCAATTTCCCGGGCAGTAAACTCGATCACCCGCCCGGGCTTCGTGGAATCCCCATGGCCTCCCCCTAGCACTACCACCGGTGGGCCCCCCGATGGAGCACCAGAGGTCTTGGGCCTGGACCCATCAGTACCTGCCATCTGGGGTTTGGGCATCTTAAAAAAGGACGTCTTTTGTCCTGTCCCCTCTTTGGGTGGGCCCAGCCTTGACCCACCCATCGTAGTTTTTGCTTTATGGGGACAGGAATTAAAATCGTGATTTTCCTCTCCGCAGAGGTTGCACCTTATCGTATGGCTACATCTTGAGGCTATGTGACCTTCTTGGCCACACCTATTGCAGCGAATCACACGCTCCGCGCCGCAGGTCTCCTGGGTGTGGCCAAACCTCAAGCAATTTCGGCAATACATAGGCATTTGAGGATAGAACAGGAAGCCCCGAACTCTCCCGATGGCAAAATTTGGGGGCGGATGGCAAAGACCCCCAATACCACCGGGATCCTTACGGAGCTTGACCCAGAACTTCCTCTTGCCGTTCCAGAACCGCACGGAGTTCAAGATTTTGTTTGCGAATCGCACCTCTTCGCAGTATCGCCGAAGAAAAGTGGCTATATCCTCCGTGGTCACATGAGGGCTGTGCATAGCCACCACCAACGGTATATGTTCCTCACCATAGAGGAACTGGAACGAAAGACCGTCGAGTCGATCGTCCCTCTGGTCCGCACCAGACAAGGTTGCATAGATGTTATCGCAACACGCCGTGGCCGTGAAGGTGACGGTATACAGGCCACGGCTTTCCTGGTCATTTAGACACAGGATGTCCTCCCTATTGAGGCGGAAGTAGTCAAGAAGAATCACCTCCGCAATGAAGCGGAGGTTCTTCAACTGACGATGGCTCTCCGACACCTCTATGCGGATGGTATTTCGCATCGACATTTCCCCAGAGGGGAAAGCCCAGGAGAACGGCATCTTCCACACCCAGGGACTAAGCCCCTTCCCCAATAGCAGCAGGGGCTCGGAATCCCGCTATAAAAGCGGAACCCTTACCCAAGGCAGAGGTCGGGGGTACCCTAGGTGCTTCCGAAGCTACAGGTAACGCTCAACGTACCGAAAATGCCTTCTGAGACACAAGGTCCCAGAGACAGGGGGATCGCAACCCGTTGTCCGTGGACTAAGCCCGCTCCCCAATAGCAGCAAGGGGGTGAAGTCCCTCCGTAAGGAGAGACAATCCCCCAAGGCCGAGAAGCGGGGTACCACAGACACCTTCCGACCAGACCAAATGCAGATACTACACTTGATCTTAGCCAAAAGGCCGAGAAGCGATAACCGTGAAAGGGGCGGGCCCAACAAGGTCCCCTTCATGGGCACTATCACTGCTTGCTGTCAGGGAGGCTGCCAGACAATTTTCCATGCACACTCTGGGCTGGGGGGCAGTCAACCACCAGTACACACAGCAGAACCTAAACCCATACCATTATTGCTAAGCAGCAAGACAGGGGCCCATTGCACTCCCACGGGGCCTTTTTAAATGCAATCCATAACCCGGATTTGCCAGGAACCCTTCTTACTCCTCCTACTTGCATGTGACACTGGGCTTAGGATCTGCATAGGAAACACACACACAAGCACACACCTACCTTTGTTGCCTGCAGATGCCTCCTTGGCTGTCCCCAAACGGTATCAAACCAACACCCACGGGAAGCTGTAAGCATAGAGGACATGCCTGCACCCCATTGGACTTACCTGTGTGGGTTAAATCCGGGTTATTTGACAACCTATGGCGGTGATGGTTCTGCTCAGGCAGAGCAGTGCTGATGCTCCTCATAAAGCTGTCGCTGCTGTGAAGGTTCTAGGTGACATCACAATCCCTATGGTTACATACACAACAAAGCTGGGTTGTTGTTGTTTACACTCTGCAAGGCCTGTGGAAGTGAGTGACATCATAGCACTGTAGTTCTGAGGGTTCTAGATGGATGCAACAATCTCCTGTTGCTTCTATGAAGGCCATAATAGACGACATCACCAAACAGCTCCATAGTCACATACACAGCAAAGGAGAGATGTTGTTTACACCTAGTGATGTCAGTGGTATTGAGTGACATCACAGCACAGTGCTAAGGCTCCTGGGCCTGGACACAGCAGCGGCTGCAATATCTCAACGGAGAATACGTTTATATATATGTGTGTGTGTGCGCGTATATATATATATATATATATATATATATATATATATATATATATATATATATATCTCCGCCGAAATCACTTTTAAACCCATTTCCACCTTTTTTTCCCTTCTCTTCCTCTTACTTTTTTTTCACGTTTTTTTACGTTTTTCTCCTTTTCGCCTCTTTTCTGGGCGTATTATTCTTCTTTTTCTTCTTTTTTTTCGTCTAATGCATACCCCATCAGTGCAGCAATGCTTATTCAATACCGCCAGCAGATGGAGACACTGGGGGATAATTTTCTAAGGATTTATACTGATTTTTCCTGTCTGAATTTGTCGCACAGAAAGTTGCAGGCCAAATATGTGTGACATTTCTGCGACTTTAGCTTCTAGAGCATTTTTACAACATTATACATAGGTGCTGAATACATAAAAAGCGACTGTTCAGCGACAGACAAGTCGCATCGGCTGAAAGTAGGCCAGAATGTCAGTCCATGTTGGAGCAGGTTTAGATACAGTCTAAAGCATAGATCTCAAAGTCTGTGCACAGAATTTAGCAAGGGCCGCGCACCTTCTGATGCATCGGGTAGGTGCACTATAGCATAGCCTAACCCTCTGTACTTTGGTCTATATTGATGCGGGACATAGACAGCCAGCTGATGACCAATCCATTAGTGCAATGGATGGCTGGAAGCATTTGTCTTTGCCTTTGCAATACCACAGAAGCAATGCATGGTCAATGTACAGCAATGACACACCTGTGTGAACAGCCAGGAGACCCCCCCATGTTATGTTACATAGTTACATAGTTAGTACGGTCGAAAAAAGACATATGTCCATCAAGTTCAACCAGGGAATTAAGGGGTAGGGGTGTGGCGCGATATTGGGGAAGGGATGAGATTTTATATTTCTTCATAAGCATTAATCTTATTTTGTCAATTAGGAACATTCAGCACCCACCCGCTATCAAGGCAGCTGCCTATCATGTCATGCCCTACCTGCACAGGTGTGCTGGCTACTCAAATGATCCAATTAAGGAGGCCATTTAGTCAGCAGCAGCAGAAGTCCTGTGCCTGGACGCTCCAACAGCGGCCAGACACAAGCAGAAGCAGCAGAAGCAGCAGCAGCACCACCTTTTGTTTTTTGGCTGCAGCAGCAGCAGCAGCAGCAGCAGCAAGGCCCACAGGGCTGGCTAGCTGGCTAGCCAGCAAGCAGGTAGCAATGAAAGTAGGAATCTTTCTTTTTAACCCTGTAAGGGGGTGGTGCACTGTACCCGAAGATACTGCCATATCGGGTCAATGCATAGGGCGACGGAAGCAAGCTTCGAAATCGGCCCCCGTTCTCAAAAATCCATTTAATATATGGTCCCCAGATAGGGGACGTATCAGATATTAAACTGATAAGAACAGATACTACACTTGATCTTAGCCAAAAGGCCGAGAAGCGATAACCGTGAAAGGGGCGGGCCCAACAAGGTCCCCTTCATGGGCACTATCACTGCTTGCTGTCAGGGAGGCTGCCAGACAATTTTCCATGCACACTCTGGGCTGGGGGGCAGTCAACCACCAGTACACACAGCAGAACCTAAACCCATACCATTATTGCTAAGCAGCAAGACAGGGGCCCATTGCACTCCCACGGGGCCTTTTTAAATGCAATCCATAACCCGGATTTGCCAGGAACCCTTCTTACTCCTCCTACTTGCATGTGACACTGGGCTTAGGATCTGCATAGGAAACACACACACAAGCACACACCTACCTTTGTTGCCTGCAGATGCCTCCTTGGCTGTCCCCAAACGGTATCAAACCAACACCCACGGGAAGCTGTAAGCATAGAGGACATGCCTGCACCCCATTGGACTTACCTGTGTGGGTTAAATCCGGGTTATTTGACAACCTATGGCGGTGATGGTTCTGCTCAGGCAGAGCAGTGCTGATGCTCCTCATAAAGCTGTCGCTGCTGTGAAGGTTCTAGGTGACATCACAATCCCTATGGTTACATACACAACAAAGCTGGGTTGTTGTTGTTTACACTCTGCAAGGCCTGTGGAAGTGAGTGACATCATAGCACTGTAGTTCTGAGGGTTCTAGATGGATGCAACAATCTCCTGTTGCTTCTATGAAGGCCATAATAGACGACATCACCAAACAGCTCCATAGTCACATACACAGCAAAGGAGAGATGTTGTTTACACCTAGTGATGTCAGTGGTATTGAGTGACATCACAGCACAGTGCTAAGGCTCCTGGGCCTGGACACAGCAGCGGCTGCAATATCTCAACGGAGAATACGTTTATATATATGTGTGTGTGTGCGCGTATATATATATATATATATATATATATATATATATATATATATATATTTCTCCGCCGAAATCACTTTTAAACCCATTTCCACCTTTTTTTCCCTTCTCTTCCTCTTACTTTTTTTTCACGTTTTTTTACGTTTTTCTCCTTTTCGCCTCTTTTCTGGGCGTATTATTCTTCTTTTTCTTCTTTTTTTTCGTCTAATGCATACCCCATCAGTGCAGCAATGCTTATTCAATACCGCCAGCAGATGGAGACACTGGGGGATAATTTTCTAAGGATTTATACTGATTTTTCCTGTCTGAATTTGTCGCACAGAAAGTTGCAGGCCAAATATGTGTGACATTTCTGCGACTTTAGCTTCTAGAGCATTTTTACAACATTATACATAGGTGCTGAATACATAAAAAGCGACTGTTCAGCGACAGACAAGTCGCATCGGCTGAAAGTAGGCCAGAATGTCAGTCCATGTTGGAGCAGGTTTAGATACAGTCTAAAGCATAGATCTCAAAGTCTGTGCACAGAATTTAGCAAGGGCCGCGCACCTTCTTATGCATCGGGTAGGTGCACTATAGCATAGCCTAACCCTCTGTACTTTGGTCTATATTGATGCGGGACATAGACAGCCAGCTGATGACCAATCCATTAGTGCAATGGATGGCTGGAAGCATTTGTCTTTGCCTTTGCAATACCACAGAAGCAATGCATGGTCAATGTACAGCAATGACACACCTGTGTGAACAGCCAGGAGACCCCCCCATGTTATGTTACATAGTTACATAGTTAGTACGGTCGAAAAAAGACATATGTCCATCAAGTTCAACCAGGGAATTAAGGGGTAGGGGTGTGGCGCGATATTGGGGAAGGGATGAGATTTTATATTTCTTCATAAGCATTAATCTTATTTTGTCAATTAGGAACATTCAGCACCCACCCGCTATCAAGGCAGCTGCCTATCATGTCATGCCCTACCTGCACAGGTGTGCTGGCTACTCAAATGATCCAATTAAGGAGGCCATTTAGTCAGCAGCAGCAGAAGTCCTGTGCCTGGACGCTCCAACAGCGGCCAGACACAAGCAGAAGCAGCAGAAGCAGCAGCAGCACCACCTTTTGTTTTTTGGCTGCAGCAGCAGCAGCAGCAGCAGCAAGGCCCACAGGGCTGGCTAGCTGGCTAGCCAGCAAGCAGGTAGCAATGAAAGTAGGAATCTTTCTTTTTAACCCTGTAAGGGGGTGGTGCACTGTACCCGAAGATACTGCCATATCGGGTCAATGCATAGGGCGACGGAAGCAAGCTTCGAAATCGGCCCCCGTTCTCAAAAATCCATTTAATATATGGTCCCCAGATAGGGGACGTATCAGATATTAAACTGATAAGAACAGATACTACACTTGATCTTAGCCAAAAGGCCGAGAAGCGATAACCGTGAAAGGGGCGGGCCCAACAAGGTCCCCTTCATGGGCACTATCACTGCTTGCTGTCAGGGAGGCTGCCAGACAATTTTCCATGCACACTCTGGGCTGGGGGGCAGTCAACCACCAGTACACACAGCAGAACCTAAACCCATACCATTATTGCTAAGCAGCAAGACAGGGGCCCATTGCACTCCCACGGGGCCTTTTTAAATGCAATCCATAACCCGGATTTGCCAGGAACCCTTCTTACTCCTCCTACTTGCATGTGACACTGGGCTTAGGATCTGCATAGGAAACACACACACAAGCACACACCTACCTTTGTTGCCTGCAGATGCCTCCTTGGCTGTCCCCAAACGGTATCAAACCAACACCCACGGGAAGCTGTAAGCATAGAGGACATGCCTGCACCCCATTGGACTTACCTGTGTGGGTTAAATCCGGGTTATTTGACAACCTATGGCGGTGATGGTTCTGCTCAGGCAGAGCAGTGCTGATGCTCCTCATAAAGCTGTCGCTGCTGTGAAGGTTCTAGGTGACATCACAATCCCTATGGTTACATACACAACAAAGCTGGGTTGTTGTTGTTTACACTCTGCAAGGCCTGTGGAAGTGAGTGACATCATAGCACTGTAGTTCTGAGGGTTCTAGATGGATGCAACAATCTCCTGTTGCTTCTATGAAGGCCATAATAGACGACATCACCAAACAGCTCCATAGTCACATACACAGCAAAGGAGAGATGTTGTTTACACCTAGTGATGTCAGTGGTATTGAGTGACATCACAGCACAGTGCTAAGGCTCCTGGGCCTGGACACAGCAGCGGCTGCAATATCTCAACGGAGAATACGTTTATATATATGTGTGTGTGTGCGCGTATATATATATATATATATATATATATATATATATATATATATATTTCTCCGCCGAAATCACTTTTAAACCCATTTCCACCTTTTTTTCCCTTCTCTTCCTCTTACTTTTTTTTCACGTTTTTTTACGTTTTTCTCCTTTTCGCCTCTTTTCTGGGCGTATTATTCTTCTTTTTCTTCTTTTTTTTCGTCTAATGCATACCCCATCAGTGCAGCAATGCTTATTCAATACCGCCAGCAGATGGAGACACTGGGGGATAATTTTCTAAGGATTTATACTGATTTTTCCTGTCTGAATTTGTCGCACAGAAAGTTGCAGGCCAAATATGTGTGACATTTCTGCGACTTTAGCTTCTAGAGCATTTTTACAACATTATACATAGGTGCTGAATACATAAAAAGCGACTGTTCAGCGACAGACAAGTCGCATCGGCTGAAAGTAGGCCAGAATGTCAGTCCATGTTGGAGCAGGTTTAGATACAGTCTAAAGCATAGATCTCAAAGTCTGTGCACAGAATTTAGCAAGGGCCTCGCACCTTCTGATGCATCAGGTAGGTGCACTATAGCATAGCCTAACCCTCTGTACTTTGGTCTATATTGATGCGGGACATAGACAGCCAGCTGATGACCAATCCATTAGTGCAATGGATGGCTGGAAGCATTTGTCTTTGCCTTTGCAATACCACAGAAGCAATGCATGGTCAATGTACAGCAATGACACACCTGTGTGAACAGCCAGGAGACCCCCCCATGTTATGTTACATAGTTACATAGTTAGTACGGTCGAAAAAAGACATATGTCCATCAAGTTCAACCAGGGAATTAAGGGGTAGGGGTGTGGCGCGATATTGGGGAAGGGATGAGATTTTATATTTCTTCATAAGCATTAATCTTATTTTGTCAATTAGGAACATTCAGCACCCACCCGCTATCAAGGCAGCTGCCTATCATGTCATGCCCTACCTGCACAGGTGTGCTGGCTACTCAAATGATCCAATTAAGGAGGCCATTTAGTCAGCAGCAGCAGAAGTCCTGTGCCTGGACGCTCCAACAGCGGCCAGACACAAGCAGAAGCAGCAGAAGCAGCAGCAGCACCACCTTTTGTTTTTTGGCTGCAGCAGCAGCAGCAGCAGCAGCAGCAGCAAGGCCCACAGGGCTGGCTAGCTGGCTAGCCAGCAAGCAGGTAGCAATGAAAGTAGGAATCTTTCTTTTTAACCCTGTAAGGGGGTGGTGCACTGTACCCGAAGATACTGCCATATCGGGTCAATGCATAGGGCGACGGAAGCAAGCTTCGAAATCGGCCCCCGTTCTCAAAAATCCATTTAATATATGGTCCCCAGATAGGGGACGTATCAGATATTAAACTGATAAGAACAGATACTACACTTGATCTTAGCCAAAAGGCCGAGAAGCGATAACCGTGAAAGGGGCGGGCCCAACAAGGTCCCCTTCATGGGCACTATCACTGCTTGCTGTCAGGGAGGCTGCCAGACAATTTTCCATGCACACTCTGGGCTGGGGGGCAGTCAACCACCAGTACACACAGCAGAACCTAAACCCATACCATTATTGCTAAGCAGCAAGACAGGGGCCCATTGCACTCCCACGGGGCCTTTTTAAATGCAATCCATAACCCGGATTTGCCAGGAACCCTTCTTACTCCTCCTACTTGCATGTGACACTGGGCTTAGGATCTGCATAGGAAACACACACACAAGCACACACCTACCTTTGTTGCCTGCAGATGCCTCCTTGGCTGTCCCCAAACGGTATCAAACCAACACCCACGGGAAGCTGTAAGCATAGAGGACATGCCTGCACCCCATTGGACTTACCTGTGTGGGTTAAATCCGGGTTATTTGACAACCTATGGCGGTGATGGTTCTGCTCAGGCAGAGCAGTGCTGATGCTCCTCATAAAGCTGTCGCTGCTGTGAAGGTTCTAGGTGACATCACAATCCCTATGGTTACATACACAACAAAGCTGGGTTGTTGTTGTTTACACTCTGCAAGGCCTGTGGAAGTGAGTGACATCATAGCACTGTAGTTCTGAGGGTTCTAGATGGATGCAACAATCTCCTGTTGCTTCTATGAAGGCCATAATAGACGACATCACCAAACAGCTCCATAGTCACATACACAGCAAAGGAGAGATGTTGTTTACACCTAGTGATGTCAGTGGTATTGAGTGACATCACAGCACAGTGCTAAGGCTCCTGGGCCTGGACACAGCAGCGGCTGCAATATCTCAACGGAGAATACGTTTATATATATGTGTGTGTGTGCGCGTATATATATATATATATATATATATATATATATATATATATATATATATATATATATTTTCTCCGCCGAAATCACTTCCATTTCCACCTTTTTTTCCCTTCTCTTCCTCTTACTTTTTTTTCACGTTTTTTTACGTTTTTCTCCTTTTCGCCTCTTTTCTGGGCGTATTATTCTTCTTTTTCTTCTTTTTTTTCGTCTAATGCATACCCCATCAGTGCAGCAATGCTTATTCAATACCGCCAGCAGATGGAGACACTGGGGGATAATTTTCTAAGGATTTATACTGATTTTTCCTGTCTGA
Organism: Hyla sarda; assembly: GCF_029499605.1. Classification (NCBI taxonomy): domain Eukaryota; kingdom Metazoa; phylum Chordata; class Amphibia; order Anura; family Hylidae; genus Hyla; species Hyla sarda. The sequence continues at coordinate 160,337 of NW_026610460.1, read as the reverse complement.
ATTTGTCGCACAGAAAGTTGCAGGCCAAATATGTGTGACATTTCTGCGACTTTAGCTTCTAGAGCATTTTTACAACATTATACATAGGTGCTGAATACATAAAAAGCGACTGTTCAGCGACAGACAAGTCGCATCGGCTGAAAGTAGGCCAGAATGTCAGTCCATGTTGGAGCAGGTTTAGATACAGTCTAAAGCATAGATCTCAAAGTCTGTGCACAGAATTTAGCAAGGGCCTCGCACCTTCTGATGCATCAGGTAGGTGCACTATAGCATAGCCTAACCCTCTGTACTTTGGTCTATATTGATGCGGGACATAGACAGCCAGCTGATGACCAATCCATTAGTGCAATGGATGGCTGGAAGCATTTGTCTTTGCCTTTGCAATACCACAGAAGCAATGCATGGTCAATGTACAGCAATGACACACCTGTGTGAACAGCCAGGAGACCCCCCCATGTTATGTTACATAGTTACATAGTTAGTACGGTCGAAAAAAGACATATGTCCATCAAGTTCAACCAGGGAATTAAGGGGTAGGGGTGTGGCGCGATATTGGGGAAGGGATGAGATTTTATATTTCTTCATAAGCATTAATCTTATTTTGTCAATTAGGAACATTCAGCACCCACCCGCTATCAAGGCAGCTGCCTATCATGTCATGCCCTACCTGCACAGGTGTGCTGGCTACTCAAATGATCCAATTAAGGAGGCCATTTAGTCAGCAGCAGCAGAAGTCCTGTGCCTGGACGCTCCAACAGCGGCCAGACACAAGCAGAAGCAGCAGAAGCAGCAGCAGCACCACCTTTTGTTTTTTGGCTGCAGCAGCAGCAGCAGCAGCAGCAAGGCCCACAGGGCTGGCTAGCTGGCTAGCCAGCAAGCAGGTAGCAATGAAAGTAGGAATCTTTCTTTTTAACCCTGTAAGGGGGTGGTGCACTGTACCCGAAGATACTGCCATATCGGGTCAATGCATAGGGCGACGGAAGCAAGCTTCGAAATCGGCCCCCGTTCTCAAAAATCCATTTAATATATGGTCCCCAGATAGGGGACGTATCAGATATTAAACTGATAAGAACAGATACTACACTTGATCTTAGCCAAAAGGCCGAGAAGCGATAACCGTGAAAGGGGCGGGCCCAACAAGGTCCCCTTCATGGGCACTATCACTGCTTGCTGTCAGGGAGGCTGCCAGACAATTTTCCATGCACACTCTGGGCTGGGGGGCAGTCAACCACCAGTACACACAGCAGAACCTAAACCCATACCATTATTGCTAAGCAGCAAGACAGGGGCCCATTGCACTCCCACGGGGCCTTTTTAAATGCAATCCATAACCCGGATTTGCCAGGAACCCTTCTTACTCCTCCTACTTGCATGTGACACTGGGCTTAGGATCTGCATAGGAAACACACACACAAGCACACACCTACCTTTGTTGCCTGCAGATGCCTCCTTGGCTGTCCCCAAACGGTATCAAACCAACACCCACGGGAAGCTGTAAGCATAGAGGACATGCCTGCACCCCATTGGACTTACCTGTGTGGGTTAAATCCGGGTTATTTGACAACCTATGGCGGTGATGGTTCTGCTCAGGCAGAGCAGTGCTGATGCTCCTCATAAAGCTGTCGCTGCTGTGAAGGTTCTAGGTGACATCACAATCCCTATGGTTACATACACAACAAAGCTGGGTTGTTGTTGTTTACACTCTGCAAGGCCTGTGGAAGTGAGTGACATCATAGCACTGTAGTTCTGAGGGTTCTAGATGGATGCAACAATCTCCTGTTGCTTCTATGAAGGCCATAATAGACGACATCACCAAACAGCTCCATAGTCACATACACAGCAAAGGAGAGATGTTGTTTACACCTAGTGATGTCAGTGGTATTGAGTGACATCACAGCACAGTGCTAAGGCTCCTGGGCCTGGACACAGCAGCGGCTGCAATATCTCAACGGAGAATACGTTTATATATATGTGTGTGTGTGCGCGTATATATATATATATATATATATATATATATATATATATATATATATATATATTTCTCCGCCGAAATCACTTTTAAACCCATTTCCACCTTTTTTTCCCTTCTCTTCCTCTTACTTTTTTTTCACGTTTTTTTACGTTTTTCTCCTTTTCGCCTCTTTTCTGGGCGTATTATTCTTCTTTTTCTTCTTTTTTTTCGTCTAATGCATACCCCATCAGTGCAGCAATGCTTATTCAATACCGCCAGCAGATGGAGACACTGGGGGATAATTTTCTAAGGATTTATACTGATTTTTCCTGTCTGAATTTGTCGCACAGAAAGTTGCAGGCCAAATATGTGTGACATTTCTGCGACTTTAGCTTCTAGAGCATTTTTACAACATTATACATAGGTGCTGAATACATAAAAAGCGACTGTTCAGCAACAGACAAGTCGCATCGGCTGAAAGTAGGCCAGAATGTCAGTCCATGTTGGAGCAGGTTTAGATACAGTCTAAAGCATAGATCTCAAAGTCTGTGCACAGAATTTAGCAAGGGCCTCGCACCTTCTGATGCATCAGGTAGGTGCACTATAGCATAGCCTAACCCTCTGTACTTTGGTCTATATTGATGCGGGACATAGACAGCCAGCTGATGACCAATCCATTAGTGCAATGGATGGCTGGAAGCATTTGTCTTTGCCTTTGCAATACCACAGAAGCAATGCATGGTCAATGTACAGCAATGACACACCTGTGTGAACAGCCAGGAGACCCCCCCATGTTATGTTACATAGTTACATAGTTAGTACGGTCGAAAAAAGACATATGTCCATCAAGTTCAACCAGGGAATTAAGGGGTAGGGGTGTGGCGCGATATTGGGGAAGGGATGAGATTTTATATTTCTTCATAAGCATTAATCTTATTTTGTCAATTAGGAACATTCAGCACCCACCCGCTATCAAGGCAGCTGCCTATCATGTCATGCCCTACCTGCACAGGTGTGCTGGCTACTCAAATGATCCAATTAAGGAGGCCATTTAGTCAGCAGCAGCAGAAGTCCTGTGCCTGGACGCTCCAACAGCGGCCAGACACAAGCAGAAGCAGCAGAAGCAGCAGCAGCACCACCTTTTGTTTTTTGGCTGCAGCAGCAGCAGCAGCAGCAGCAGCAGCAGCAAGGCCCACAGGGCTGGCTAGCTGGCTAGCCAGCAAGCAGGTAGCAATGAAAGTAGGAATCTTTCTTTTTAACCCTGTAAGGGGGTGGTGCACTGTACCCGAAGATACTGCCATATCGGGTCAATGCATAGGGCGACGGAAGCAAGCTTCGAAATCGGCCCCCGTTCTCAAAAATCCATTTAATATATGGTCCCCAGATAGGGGACGTATCAGATATTAAACTGATAAGAACAGATACTACACTTGATCTTAGCCAAAAGGCCGAGAAGCGATAACCGTGAAAGGGGCGGGCCCAACAAGGTCCCCTTCATGGGCACTATCACTGCTTGCTGTCAGGGAGGCTGCCAGACAATTTTCCATGCACACTCTGGGCTGGGGGGCAGTCAACCACCAGTACACACAGCAGAACCTAAACCCATACCATTATTGCTAAGCAGCAAGACAGGGGCCCATTGCACTCCCACGGGGCCTTTTTAAATGCAATCCATAACCCGGATTTGCCAGGAACCCTTCTTACTCCTCCTACTTGCATGTGACACTGGGCTTAGGATCTGCATAGGAAACACACACACAAGCACACACCTACCTTTGTTGCCTGCAGATGCCTCCTTGGCTGTCCCCAAACGGTATCAAACCAACACCCACGGGAAGCTGTAAGCATAGAGGACATGCCTGCACCCCATTGGACTTACCTGTGTGGGTTAAATCCGGGTTATTTGACAACCTATGGCGGTGATGGTTCTGCTCAGGCAGAGCAGTGCTGATGCTCCTCATAAAGCTGTCGCTGCTGTGAAGGTTCTAGGTGACATCACAATCCCTATGGTTACATACACAACAAAGCTGGGTTGTTGTTGTTTACACTCTGCAAGGCCTGTGGAAGTGAGTGACATCATAGCACTGTAGTTCTGAGGGTTCTAGATGGATGCAACAATCTCCTGTTGCTTCTATGAAGGCCATAATAGACGACATCACCAAACAGCTCCATAGTCACATACACAGCAAAGGAGAGATGTTGTTTACACCTAGTGATGTCAGTGGTATTGAGTGACATCACAGCACAGTGCTAAGGCTCCTGGGCCTGGACACAGCAGCGGCTGCAATATCTCAACGGAGAATACGTTTATATATATGTGTGTGTGTGCGCGTATATATATATATATATATATATATATATATATATATATATATATATATTCTCCGCCGAAATCACTTTTAAACCCATTTCCACCTTTTTTTCCCTTCTCTTCCTCTTACTTTTTTTTCACGTTTTTTTACGTTTTTCTCCTTTTCGCCTCTTTTCTGGGCGTATTATTCTTCTTTTTCTTCTTTTTTTTCGTCTAATGCATACCCCATCAGTGCAGCAATGCTTATTCAATACCGCCAGCAGATGGAGACACTGGGGGATAATTTTCTAAGGATTTATACTGATTTTTCCTGTCTGAATTTGTCGCACAGAAAGTTGCAGGCCAAATATGTGTGACATTTCTGCGACTTTAGCTTCTAGAGCATTTTTACAACATTATACATAGGTGCTGAATACATAAAAAGCGACTGTTCAGCGACAGACAAGTCGCATCGGCTGAAAGTAGGCCAGAATGTCAGTCCATGTTGGAGCAGGTTTAGATACAGTCTAAAGCATAGATCTCAAAGTCTGTGCACAGAATTTAGCAAGGGCCTCGCACCTTCTGATGCATCAGGTAGGTGCACTATAGCATAGCCTAACCCTCTGTACTTTGGTCTATATTGATGCGGGACATAGACAGCCAGCTGATGACCAATCCATTAGTGCAATGGATGGCTGGAAGCATTTGTCTTTGCCTTTGCAATACCACAGAAGCAATGCATGGTCAATGTACAGCAATGACACACCTGTGTGAACAGCCAGGAGACCCCCCCATGTTATGTTACATAGTTACATAGTTAGTACGGTCGAAAAAAGACATATGTCCATCAAGTTCAACCAGGGAATTAAGGGGTAGGGGTGTGGCGCGATATTGGGGAAGGGATGAGATTTTATATTTCTTCATAAGCATTAATCTTATTTTGTCAATTAGGAACATTCAGCACCCACCCGCTATCAAGGCAGCTGCCTATCATGTCATGCCCTACCTGCACAGGTGTGCTGGCTACTCAAATGATCCAATTAAGGAGGCCATTTAGTCAGCAGCAGCAGAAGTCCTGTGCCTGGACGCTCCAACAGCGGCCAGACACAAGCAGAAGCAGCAGAAGCAGCAGCAGCACCACCTTTTGTTTTTTGGCTGCAGCAGCAGCAGCAGCAGCAGCAGCAGCAAGGCCCACAGGGCTGGCTAGCTGGCTAGCCAGCAAGCAGGTAGCAATGAAAGTAGGAATCTTTCTTTTTAACCCTGTAAGGGGGTGGTGCACTGTACCCGAAGATACTGCCATATCGGGTCAATGCATAGGGCGACGGAAGCAAGCTTCGAAATCGGCCCCCGTTCTCAAAAATCCATTTAATATATGGTCCCCAGATAGGGGACGTATCAGATATTAAACTGATAAGAACAGATACTACACTTGATCTTAGCCAAAAGGCCGAGAAGCGATAACCGTGAAAGGGGCGGGCCCAACAAGGTCCCCTTCATGGGCACTATCACTGCTTGCTGTCAGGGAGGCTGCCAGACAATTTTCCATGCACACTCTGGGCTGGGGGGCAGTCAACCACCAGTACACACAGCAGAACCTAAACCCATACCATTATTGCTAAGCAGCAAGACAGGGGCCCATTGCACTCCCACGGGGCCTTTTTAAATGCAATCCATAACCCGGATTTGCCAGGAACCCTTCTTACTCCTCCTACTTGCATGTGACACTGGGCTTAGGATCTGCATAGGAAACACACACACAAGCACACACCTACCTTTGTTGCCTGCAGATGCCTCCTTGGCTGTCCCCAAACGGTATCAAACCAACACCCACGGGAAGCTGTAAGCATAGAGGACATGCCTGCACCCCATTGGACTTACCTGTGTGGGTTAAATCCGGGTTATTTGACAACCTATGGCGGTGATGGTTCTGCTCAGGCAGAGCAGTGCTGATGCTCCTCATAAAGCTGTCGCTGCTGTGAAGGTTCTAGGTGACATCACAATCCCTATGGTTACATACACAACAAAGCTGGGTTGTTGTTGTTTACACTCTGCAAGGCCTGTGGAAGTGAGTGACATCATAGCACTGTAGTTCTGAGGGTTCTAGATGGATGCAACAATCTCCTGTTGCTTCTATGAAGGCCATAATAGACGACATCACCAAACAGCTCCATAGTCACATACACAGCAAAGGAGAGATGTTGTTTACACCTAGTGATGTCAGTGGTATTGAGTGACATCACAGCACAGTGCTAAGGCTCCTGGGCCTGGACACAGCAGCGGCTGCAATATCTCAACGGAGAATACGTTTATATATATGTGTGTGTGTGCGCGTATATATATATATATATATATATATATATATATATATATATATATATATATATCTCCGCCGAAATCACTTTTAAACCCATTTCCACCTTTTTTTCCCTTCTCTTCCTCTTACTTTTTTTTCACGTTTTTTTACGTTTTTCTCCTTTTCGCCTCTTTTCTGGGCGTATTATTCTTCTTTTTCTTCTTTTTTTTCGTCTAATGCATACCCCATCAGTGCAGCAATGCTTATTCAATACCGCCAGCAGATGGAGACACTGGGGGATAATTTTCTAAGGATTTATACTGATTTTTCCTGTCTGAATTTGTCGCACAGAAAGTTGCAGGCCAAATATGTGTGACATTTCTGCGACTTTAGCTTCTAGAGCATTTTTACAACATTATACATAGGTGCTGAATACATAAAAAGCGACTGTTCAGCGACAGACAAGTCACATCGGCTGAAAGTAGGCCAGAATGTCAGTCCATGTTGGAGCAGGTTTAGATACAGTCTAAAGCATAGATCTCAAAGTCTGTGCACAGAATTTAGCAAGGGCCTCGCACCTTCTGATGCATCAGGTAGGTGCACTATAGCATAGCCTAACCCTCTGTACTTTGGTCTATATTGATGCGGGACATAGACAGCCAGCTGATGACCAATCCATTAGTGCAATGGATGGCTGGAAGCATTTGTCTTTGCCTTTGCAATACCACAGAAGCAATGCATGGTCAATGTACAGCAATGACACACCTGTGTGAACAGCCAGGAGACCCCCCCATGTTATGTTACATAGTTACATAGTTAGTACGGTCGAAAAAAGACATATGTCCATCAAGTTCAACCAGGGAATTAAGGGGTAGGGGTGTGGCGCGATATTGGGGAAGGGATGAGATTTTATATTTCTTCATAAGCATTAATCTTATTTTGTCAATTAGGAACATTCAGCACCCACCCGCTATCAAGGCAGCTGCCTATCATGTCATGCCCTACCTGCACAGGTGTGCTGGCTACTCAAATGATCCAATTAAGGAGGCCATTTAGTCAGCAGCAGCAGAAGTCCTGTGCCTGGACGCTCCAACAGCGGCCAGACACAAGCAGAAGCAGCAGAAGCAGCAGCAGCACCACCTTTTGTTTTTTGGCTGCAGCAGCAGCAGCAGCAGCAGCAGCAGCAAGGCCCACAGGGCTGGCTAGCTGGCTAGCCAGCAAGCAGGTAGCAATGAAAGTAGGAATCTTTCTTTTTAACCCTGTAAGGGGGTGGTGCACTGTACCCGAAGATACTGCCATATCGGGTCAATGCATAGGGCGACGGAAGCAAGCTTCGAAATCGGCCCCCGTTCTCAAAAATCCATTTAATATATGGTCCCCAGATAGGGGACGTATCAGATATTAAACTGATAAGAACAGATACTACACTTGATCTTAGCCAAAAGGCCGAGAAGCGATAACCGTGAAAGGGGCGGGCCCAACAAGGTCCCCTTCATGGGCACTATCACTGCTTGCTGTCAGGGAGGCTGCCAGACAATTTTCCATGCACACTCTGGGCTGGGGGGCAGTCAACCACCAGTACACACAGCAGAACCTAAACCCATACCATTATTGCTAAGCAGCAAGACAGGGGCCCATTGCACTCCCACGGGGCCTTTTTAAATGCAATCCATAACCCGGATTTGCCAGGAACCCTTCTTACTCCTCCTACTTGCATGTGACACTGGGCTTAGGATCTGCATAGGAAACACACACACAAGCACACACCTACCTTTGTTGCCTGCAGATGCCTCCTTGGCTGTCCCCAAACGGTATCAAACCAACACCCACGGGAAGCTGTAAGCATAGAGGACATGCCTGCACCCCATTGGACTTACCTGTGTGGGTTAAATCCGGGTTATTTGACAACCTATGGCGGTGATGGTTCTGCTCAGGCAGAGCAGTGCTGATGCTCCTCATAAAGCTGTCGCTGCTGTGAAGGTTCTAGGTGACATCACAATCCCTATGGTTACATACACAACAAAGCTGGGTTGTTGTTGTTTACACTCTGCAAGGCCTGTGGAAGTGAGTGACATCATAGCACTGTAGTTCTGAGGGTTCTAGATGGATGCAACAATCTCCTGTTGCTTCTATGAAGGCCATAATAGACGACATCACCAAACAGCTCCATAGTCACATACACAGCAAAGGAGAGATGTTGTTTACACCTAGTGATGTCAGTGGTATTGAGTGACATCACAGCACAGTGCTAAGGCTCCTGGGCCTGGACACAGCAGCGGCTGCAATATCTCAACGGAGAATACGTTTATATATATGTGTGTGTGTGCGCGTATATATATATATATATATATATATATATATATATATATATATATATTTCTCCGCCGAAATCACTTTTAAACCCATTTCCACCTTTTTTTCCCTTCTCTTCCTCTTACTTTTTTTTCACGTTTTTTTACGTTTTTCTCCTTTTCGCCTCTTTTCTGGGCGTATTATTCTTCTTTTTCTTCTTTTTTTTCGTCTAATGCATACCCCATCAGTGCAGCAATGCTTATTCAATACCGCCAGCAGATGGAGACACTGGGGGATAATTTTCTAAGGATTTATACTGATTTTTCCTGTCTGAATTTGTCGCACAGAAAGTTGCAGGCCAAATATGTGTGACATTTCTGCGACTTTAGCTTCTAGAGCATTTTTACAACATTATACATAGGTGCTGAATACATAAAAAGCGACTGTTCAGCGACAGACAAGTCGCATCGGCTGAAAGTAGGCCAGAATGTCAGTCCATGTTGGAGCAGGTTTAGATACAGTCTAAAGCATAGATCTCAAAGTCTGTGCACAGAATTTAGCAAGGGCCGCGCACCTTCTGATGCATCGGGTAGGTGCACTATAGCATAGCCTAACCCTCTGTACTTTGGTCTATATTGATGCGGGACATAGACAGCCAGCTGATGACCAATCCATTAGTGCAATGGATGGCTGGAAGCATTTGTCTTTGCCTTTGCAATACCACAGAAGCAATGCATGGTCAATGTACAGCAATGACACACCTGTGTGAACAGCCAGGAGACCCCCCCATGTTATGTTACATAGTTACATAGTTAGTACGGTCGAAAAAAGACATATGTCCATCAAGTTCAACCAGGGAATTAAGGGGTAGGGGTGTGGCGCGATATTGGGGAAGGGATGAGATTTTATATTTCTTCATAAGCATTAATCTTATTTTGTCAATTAGGAACATTCAGCACCCACCCGCTATCAAGGCAGCTGCCTATCATGTCATGCCCTACCTGCACAGGTGTGCTGGCTACTCAAATGATCCAATTAAGGAGGCCATTTAGTCAGCAGCAGCAGAAGTCCTGTGCCTGGACGCTCCAACAGCGGCCAGACACAAGCAGAAGCAGCAGAAGCAGCAGCAGCACCACCTTTTGTTTTTTGGCTGCAGCAGCAGCAGCAGCAGCAGCAGCAGCAGCAGCAAGGCCCACAGGGCTGGCTAGCTGGCTAGCCAGCAAGCAGGTAGCAATGAAAGTAGGAATCTTTCTTTTTAACCCTGTAAGGGGGTGGTGCACTGTACCCGAAGATACTGCCATATCGGGTCAATGCATAGGGCGACGGAAGCAAGCTTCGAAATCGGCCCCCGTTCTCAAAAATCCATTTAATATATGGTCCCCAGATAGGGGACGTATCAGATATTAAACTGATAAGAACAGATACTACACTTGATCTTAGCCAAAAGGCCGAGAAGCGATAACCGTGAAAGGGGCGGGCCCAACAAGGTCCCCTTCATGGGCACTATCACTGCTTGCTGTCAGGGAGGCTGCCAGACAATTTTCCATGCACACTCTGGGCTGGGGGGCAGTCAACCACCAGTACACACAGCAGAACCTAAACCCATACCATTATTGCTAAGCAGCAAGACAGGGGCCCATTGCACTCCCACGGGGCCTTTTTAAATGCAATCCATAACCCGGATTTGCCAGGAACCCTTCTTACTCCTCCTACTTGCATGTGACACTGGGCTTAGGATCTGCATAGGAAACACACACACAAGCACACACCTACCTTTGTTGCCTGCAGATGCCTCCTTGGCTGTCCCCAAACGGTATCAAACCAACACCCACGGGAAGCTGTAAGCATAGAGGACATGCCTGCACCCCATTGGACTTACCTGTGTGGGTTAAATCCGGGTTATTTGACAACCTATGGCGGTGATGGTTCTGCTCAGGCAGAGCAGTGCTGATGCTCCTCATAAAGCTGTCGCTGCTGTGAAGGTTCTAGGTGACATCACAATCCCTATGGTTACATACACAACAAAGCTGGGTTGTTGTTGTTTACACTCTGCAAGGCCTGTGGAAGTGAGTGACATCATAGCACTGTAGTTCTGAGGGTTCTAGATGGATGCAACAATCTCCTGTTGCTTCTATGAAGGCCATAATAGACGACATCACCAAACAGCTCCATAGTCACATACACAGCAAAGGAGAGATGTTGTTTACACCTAGTGATGTCAGTGGTATTGAGTGACATCACAGCACAGTGCTAAGGCTCCTGGGCCTGGACACAGCAGCGGCTGCAATATCTCAACGGAGAATACGTTTATATATATGTGTGTGTGTGCGCGTATATATATATATATATATATATATATATATATATATATATATATATATATATATATTCTCCGCCGAAATCACTTTTAAACCCATTTCCACCTTTTTTTCCCTTCTCTTCCTCTTACTTTTTTTTCACGTTTTTTTACGTTTTTCTCCTTTTCGCCTCTTTTCTGGGCGTATTATTCTTCTTTTTCTTCTTTTTTTTCGTCTAATGCATACCCCATCAGTGCAGCAATGCTTATTCAATACCGCCAGCAGATGGAGACACTGGGGGATAATTTTCTAAGGATTTATACTGATTTTTCCTGTCTGAATTTGTCGCACAGAAAGTTGCAGGCCAAATATGTGTGACATTTCTGCGACTTTAGCTTCTAGAGCATTTTTACAACATTATACATAGGTGCTGAATACATAAAAAGCGACTGTTCAGCGACAGACAAGTCGCATCGGCTGAAAGTAGGCCAGAATGTCAGTCCATGTTGGAGCAGGTTTAGATACAGTCTAAAGCATAGATCTCAAAGTCTGTGCACAGAATTTAGCAAGGGCCTCGCACCTTCTGATGCATCAGGTAGGTGCACTATAGCATAGCCTAACCCTCTGTACTTTGGTCTATATTGATGCGGGACATAGACAGCCAGCTGATGACCAATCCATTAGTGCAATGGATGGCTGGAAGCATTTGTCTTTGCCTTTGCAATACCACAGAAGCAATGCATGGTCAATGTACAGCAATGACACACCTGTGTGAACAGCCAGGAGACCCCCCCATGTTATGTTACATAGTTACATAGTTAGTACGGTCGAAAAAAGACATATGTCCATCAAGTTCAACCAGGGAATTAAGGGGTAGGGGTGTGGCGCGATATTGGGGAAGGGATGAGATTTTATATTTCTTCATAAGCATTAATCTTATTTTGTCAATTAGGAACATTCAGCACCCACCCGCTATCAAGGCAGCTGCCTATCATGTCATGCCCTACCTGCACAGGTGTGCTGGCTACTCAAATGATCCAATTAAGGAGGCCATTTAGTCAGCAGCAGCAGAAGTCCTGTGCCTGGACGCTCCAACAGCGGCCAGACACAAGCAGAAGCAGCAGAAGCAGCAGCACCACCTTTTGTTTTTTGGCTGCAGCAGCAGCAGCAGCAGCAGCAGCAAGGCCCACAGGGCTGGCTAGCTGGCTAGCCAGCAAGCAGGTAGCAATGAAAGTAGGAATCTTTCTTTTTAACCCTGTAAGGGGGTGGTGCACTGTACCCGAAGATACTGCCATATCGGGTCAATGCATAGGGCGACGGAAGCAAGCTTCGAAATCGGCCCCCGTTCTCAAAAATCCATTTAATATATGGTCCCCAGATAGGGGACGTATCAGATATTAAACTGATAAGAACAGATACTACACTTGATCTTAGCCAAAAGGCCGAGAAGCGATAACCGTGAAAGGGGCGGGCCCAACAAGGTCCCCTTCATGGGCACTATCACTGCTTGCTGTCAGGGAGGCTGCCAGACAATTTTCCATGCACACTCTGGGCTGGGGGGCAGTCAACCACCAGTACACACAGCAGAACCTAAACCCATACCATTATTGCTAAGCAGCAAGACAGGGGCCCATTGCACTCCCACGGGGCCTTTTTAAATGCAATCCATAACCCGGATTTGCCAGGAACCCTTCTTACTCCTCCTACTTGCATGTGACACTGGGCTTAGGATCTGCATAGGAAACACACACACAAGCACACACCTACCTTTGTTGCCTGCAGATGCCTCCTTGGCTGTCCCCAAACGGTATCAAACCAACACCCACGGGAAGCTGTAAGCATAGAGGACATGCCTGCACCCCATTGGACTTACCTGTGTGGGTTAAATCCGGGTTATTTGACAACCTATGGCGGTGATGGTTCTGCTCAGGCAGAGCAGTGCTGATGCTCCTCATAAAGCTGTCGCTGCTGTGAAGGTTCTAGGTGACATCACAATCCCTATGGTTACATACACAACAAAGCTGGGTTGTTGTTGTTTACACTCTGCAAGGCCTGTGGAAGTGAGTGACATCATAGCACTGTAGTTCTGAGGGTTCTAGATGGATGCAACAATCTCCTGTTGCTTCTATGAAGGCCATAATAGACGACATCACCAAACAGCTCCATAGTCACATACACAGCAAAGGAGAGATGTTGTTTACACCTAGTGATGTCAGTGGTATTGAGTGACATCACAGCACAGTGCTAAGGCTCCTGGGCCTGGACACAGCAGCGGCTGCAATATCTCAACGGAGAATACGTTTATATATATGTGTGTGTGTGCGCGTATATATATATATATATATATATATATATATATATATATATATATATATTCTCCGCCGAAATCACTTTTAAACCCATTTCCACCTTTTTTTCCCTTCTCTTCCTCTTACTTTTTTTTCACGTTTTTTTACGTTTTTCTCCTTTTCGCCTCTTTTCTGGGCGTATTATTCTTCTTTTTCTTCTTTTTTTTCGTCTAATGCATACCCCATCAGTGCAGCAATGCTTATTCAATACCGCCAGCAGATAGAGACACTGGGGGATAATTTTCTAAGGATTTATACTGATTTTTCCTGTCTGAATTTGTCGCACAGAAAGTTGCAGGCCAAATATGTGTGACATTTCTGCGACTTTAGCTTCTAGAGCATTTTTACAACATTATACATAGGTGCTGAATACATAAAAAGCGACTGTTCAGCGACAGACAAGTCGCATCGGCTGAAAGTAGGCCAGAATGTCAGTCCATGTTGGAGCAGTGTTACGCCTGGCGCTCCGGGTCCCCGCTCCTCCCCGGAGCGCTCACGGCGTCTCTCTCCCCGCAGCGCCCCGGTCAGTCCCGCTGACCGGGAGCGCTGCACTGTCATGGCCGTCGGAGATGCGATTCGCACAGCGGGACGCGCCCGCTCGCGAATCGCATCCCAGGTCACTTACCCGTCCCGGTCCCCTGCTGTCATCTGCTGGCGCGCGCGGCTCCGCTCTCTAGGGCGCGCGCGCGCCAGCTCTCTGCGACTTAAAGGGCCAGCGCACCAATGATTGGTGCCTGGCCCAATTAGCTTAATTGGCTCCCATCTGCTCCCTGCCTTTATCTGACCTCCTCCCATGCACTCCCTTGCCGGATCTTGTTGCCTTGTGCCAGTGAAAGCGTTTAGTGTGTCCAAAGCCTGTGTACCTGAACTTCTGCTACCCATCCTGACTACGAACCTTGCCGCCTGCCCCCGACCTTCTGCTACGTCTGACCTTGCCTCTGCCTAGTCCTTCTGTCCCACGCCTTCTCAGCAGTCAGCGAGGTAGAGCCGTTGCTAGTGGATACGACCTGGTTGCTACTGCCGCAGCAAGACCATCCCGCTTTGCGGCGGGCTCTGGTGAAAACCAGTAGCCTCTTAGAACCGGTCCACTAGCACGGTCCACGCCAATCCCTCGCTGACACAGAGGATCCACTACCTGGAAGCCGAATCGTGACAGTAGATCCGGCCATGGATCCCGCTGAGGTGCCGCTGCCAAGTCTCGCTGATCTTCCCACGGTGGTCGCTCAGCAATCGCAGCAGATTGCCCAACAAGGACAGCAGCTGTCGCAGTTGACCGCCATGTTACAGCAAATTCTGCCTCTGCTACAGCAGCAACCATCTCCTCCGCCAGCTCCTGCACCTCCTCCGCAGCGAGTGGCCGCTCCTAACCTCCGCTTGTCCCTGCCGGACAAATTTGATGGGGACTCCAGACTCTGCCGTGGATTTTTGTCTCAGTGTTCCCTGCATATGGAGATGTTGTCAGACTTGTTTCCTACAGAACGGTCTAAGGTGGCGTTCGTAGTGAGCCTTCCTTCAGGAAAGGCCTTGTCTTGGGCCACACCGCTCTGGGACCGCAATGATCCTGCCACAGCCACAGTCCAGTCCTTCTTTGCTGAAGTCCGAAGTGTCTTTGAGGAACCTGCCCGAGCCTCTTCTGCTGAGACTGCCTTGCTGAACCTGGTCCAGGGTAATTCTTCCGTTGGCGAGTACGCCATACAATTCCGTACTTTTGCTTCTGAACTATCCTGGAATAATGAGGCTCTCTGCGCGACCTTTAAAAAAGGCCTATCCAGTCGCATCAAGGATGTGCTGGCCGCACGAGAGATTCCTGCCAACCTCCAAGAACTCATCCATCTAGCTACCCGCATTGACATGCGTTTTTCTGAGCGACACCAAGAGCTCCGCCAGGAAAAAGACTTAGATCTCTGGGCACCTCTCCCACAGCATCCTTTGCAGTCTATGCCTGGGCCTCCCGCCGAGGAGGCCATGCAAGTGGATCGGTCTCGCCTGACCCAGGAAGAGAGGAATCGCCGTAGAGAAGAAAATCTCTGTCTGTACTGTGCCAGTACCGGGCATTTCTTGGTGGATTGCCCTATCCGTCCTCCACGCCTGGGAAACGCACGCACGCACCCAGCTCACGTGGGTGTGGCATCTCTTGGTTCTAAGTCTTCTTCTCCACGTCTCACGGTGCCCGTGCGGATTTCTCCTACAGCCAACTCCTCCCTCTCAGCCGTGGCCTGCTTGGACTCTGGTGCCTCCGGGAATTTTATTGTGGAGTCCTTTGTTAATAAATTCAGCATCCCGGTGTCCCGTCTCGCCAAACCGCTCTACATTTCCGCGGTCAACGGAGCCAGATTGGACTGCACCGTGCGATACCGCACAGAACCCCTCCTGATGTCTATCGGACCCCACCACGAAAGGATTGAGTTCTTCATTCTCCCCAGTTGTACCTCTGAGGTCCTCCTCGGTCTGCCATGGCTCCGGCTTCATTCCCCCACCCTTGATTGGACCACCGGGGAGATAAAGAACTGGGACTCTGCCTGCCATAGGAAGTGCCTCTCCCCCCCTCCCAGTCCCGTCAGGCAAACCTCTGTGCCTCCTCATGGCCCCCGTCCTGGTGTCACACTGCCCCGTGCCAGGCTTCGCCCTCTGCCCTCCCTCCCCATTCCCACTCCTGCTGTACTGCCTGCCGTTGAGGAAACCCTCCATTTTTTCCCGGTGTCCTCATCCCAGGGGAGGCAGTTGCCGGTCAAAGAAAAGGGGAGACCTAAGGGGGGGGGTACTGTTACGCCTGGCGCTCCGGGTCCCCGCTCCTCCCCGGAGCGCTCACGGCGTCTCTCTCCCCGCAGCGCCCCGGTCAGTCCCGCTGACCGGGAGCGCTGCACTGTCATGGCCGTCGGAGATGCGATTCGCACAGCGGGACGCGCCCGCTCGCGAATCGCATCCCAGGTCACTTACCCGTCCCGGTCCCCTGCTGTCATCTGCTGGCGCGCGCGGCTCCGCTCTCTAGGGCGCGCGCGCGCCAGCTCTCTGCGACTTAAAGGGCCAGCGCACCAATGATTGGTGCCTGGCCCAATTAGCTTAATTGGCTCCCATCTGCTCCCTGCCTTTATCTGACCTCCTCCCATGCACTCCCTTGCCGGATCTTGTTGCCTTGTGCCAGTGAAAGCGTTTAGTGTGTCCAAAGCCTGTGTACCTGAACTTCTGCTACCCATCCTGACTACGAACCTTGCCGCCTGCCCCCGACCTTCTGCTACGTCTGACCTTGCCTCTGCCTAGTCCTTCTGTCCCACGCCTTCTCAGCAGTCAGCGAGGTAGAGCCGTTGCTAGTGGATACGACCTGGTTGCTACTGCCGCAGCAAGACCATCCCGCTTTGCGGCGGGCTCTGGTGAAAACCAGTAGCCTCTTAGAACCGGTCCACTAGCACGGTCCACGCCAATCCCTCGCTGACACAGAGGATCCACTACCTGGAAGCCGAATCGTGACAAGCAGGTTTAGATACAGTCTAAAGCATAGATCTCAAAGTCTGTGCACAGAATTTAGCAAGGGCCTCGCACCTTCTGATGCATCAGGTAGGTGCACTATAGCATAGCCTAACCCTCTGTACTTTGGTCTATATTGATGCGGGACATAGACAGCCAGCTGATGACCAATCCATTAGTGCAATGGATGGCTGGAAGCATTTGTCTTTGCCTTTGCAATACCACAGAAGCAATGCATGGTCAATGTACAGCAATGACACACCTGTGTGAACAGCCAGGAGACCCCCCCATGTTATGTTACATAGTTACATAGTTAGTACGGTCGAAAAAAGACATATGTCCATCAAGTTCAACCAGGGAATTAAGGGGTAGGGGTGTGGCGCGATATTGGGGAAGGGATGAGATTTTATATTTCTTCATAAGCATTAATCTTATTTTGTCAATTAGGAACATTCAGCACCCACCCGCTATCAAGGCAGCTGCCTATCATGTCATGCCCTACCTGCACAGGTGTGCTGGCTACTCAAATGATCCAATTAAGGAGGCCATTTAGTCAGCAGCAGCAGAAGTCCTGTGCCTGGACGCTCCAACAGCGGCCAGACACAAGCAGAAGCAGCAGAAGCAGCAGCAGCACCACCTTTTGTTTTTTGGCTGCAGCAGCAGCAGCAGCAGCAGCAAGGCCCACAGGGCTGGCTAGCTGGCTAGCCAGCAAGCAGG
Source organism: Hyla sarda (assembly GCF_029499605.1). Classification (NCBI taxonomy): domain Eukaryota; kingdom Metazoa; phylum Chordata; class Amphibia; order Anura; family Hylidae; genus Hyla; species Hyla sarda. Next base: position 142,687 of record NW_026610460.1, on the reverse strand, counting down.
TAGCAATGAAAGTAGGAATCTTTCTTTTTAACCCTGTAAGGGGGTGGTGCACTGTACCCGAAGATACTGCCATATCGGGTCAATGCATAGGGCGACGGAAGCAAGCTTCGAAATCGGCCCCCGTTCTCAAAAATCCATTTAATATATGGTCCCCAGATAGGGGACGTATCAGATATTAAACTGATAAGAACAGATACTACACTTGATCTTAGCCAAAAGGCCGAGAAGCGATAACCGTGAAAGGGGCGGGCCCAACAAGGTCCCCTTCATGGGCACTATCACTGCTTGCTGTCAGGGAGGCTGCCAGACAATTTTCCATGCACACTCTGGGCTGGGGGGCAGTCAACCACCAGTACACACAGCAGAACCTAAACCCATACCATTATTGCTAAGCAGCAAGACAGGGGCCCATTGCACTCCCACGGGGCCTTTTTAAATGCAATCCATAACCCGGATTTGCCAGGAACCCTTCTTACTCCTCCTACTTGCATGTGACACTGGGCTTAGGATCTGCATAGGAAACACACACACAAGCACACACCTACCTTTGTTGCCTGCAGATGCCTCCTTGGCTGTCCCCAAACGGTATCAAACCAACACCCACGGGAAGCTGTAAGCATAGAGGACATGCCTGCACCCCATTGGACTTACCTGTGTGGGTTAAATCCGGGTTATTTGACAACCTATGGCGGTGATGGTTCTGCTCAGGCAGAGCAGTGCTGATGCTCCTCATAAAGCTGTCGCTGCTGTGAAGGTTCTAGGTGACATCACAATCCCTATGGTTACATACACAACAAAGCTGGGTTGTTGTTGTTTACACTCTGCAAGGCCTGTGGAAGTGAGTGACATCATAGCACTGTAGTTCTGAGGGTTCTAGATGGATGCAACAATCTCCTGTTGCTTCTATGAAGGCCATAATAGACGACATCACCAAACAGCTCCATAGTCACATACACAGCAAAGGAGAGATGTTGTTTACACCTAGTGATGTCAGTGGTATTGAGTGACATCACAGCACAGTGCTAAGGCTCCTGGGCCTGGACACAGCAGCGGCTGCAATATCTCAACGGAGAATACGTTTATATATATGTGTGTGTGTGCGCGTATATATATATATATATATATATATATATATATATATATATATATATATTTCTCCGCCGAAATCACTTTTAAACCCATTTCCACCTTTTTTTCCCTTCTCTTTCTCTTACTTTTTTTTCACGTTTTTTTACGTTTTTCTCCTTTTCGCCTCTTTTCTGGGCGTATTATTCTTCTTTTTCTTCTTTTTTTTCGTCTAATGCATACCCCATCAGTGCAGCAATGCTTATTCAATACCGCCAGCAGATGGAGACACTGGGGGATAATTTTCTAAGGATTTATACTGATTTTTCCTGTCTGAATTTGTCGCACAGAAAGTTGCAGGCCAAATATGTGTGACATTTCTGCGACTTTAGCTTCTAGAGCATTTTTACAACATTATACATAGGTGCTGAATACATAAAAAGCGACTGTTCAGCGACAGACAAGTCGCATCGGCTGAAAGTAGGCCAGAATGTCAGTCCATGTTGGAGCAGGTTTAGATACAGTCTAAAGCATAGATCTCAAAGTCTGTGCACAGAATTTAGCAAGGGCCTCGCACCTTCTGATGCATCAGGTAGGTGCACTATAGCATAGCCTAACCCTCTGTACTTTGGTCTATATTGATGCGGGACATAGACAGCCAGCTGATGACCAATCCATTAGTGCAATGGATGGCTGGAAGCATTTGTCTTTGCCTTTGCAATACCACAGAAGCAATGCATGGTCAATGTACAGCAATGACACACCTGTGTGAACAGCCAGGAGACCCCCCCATGTTATGTTACATAGTTACATAGTTAGTACGGTCGAAAAAAGACATATGTCCATCAAGTTCAACCAGGGAATTAAGGGGTAGGGGTGTGGCGCGATATTGGGGAAGGGATGAGATTTTATATTTCTTCATAAGCATTAATCTTATTTTGTCAATTAGGAACATTCAGCACCCACCCGCTATCAAGGCAGCTGCCTATCATGTCATGCCCTACCTGCACAGGTGTGCTGGCTACTCAAATGATCCAATTAAGGAGGCCATTTAGTCAGCAGCAGCAGAAGTCCTGTGCCTGGACGCTCCAACAGCGGCCAGACACAAGCAGAAGCAGCAGAAGCAGCAGCAGCACCACCTTTTGTTTTTTGGCTGCAGCAGCAGCAGCAGCAGCAGCAGCAGCAAGGCCCACAGGGCTGGCTAGCTGGCTAGCCAGCAAGCAGGTAGCAATGAAAGTAGGAATCTTTCTTTTTAACCCTGTAAGGGGGTGGTGCACTGTACCCGAAGATACTGCCATATCGGGTCAATGCATAGGGCGACGGAAGCAAGCTTCGAAATCGGCCCCCGTTCTCAAAAATCCATTTAATATATGGTCCCCAGATAGGGGACGTATCAGATATTAAACTGATAAGAACAGATACTACACTTGATCTTAGCCAAAAGGCCGAGAAGCGATAACCGTGAAAGGGGCGGGCCCAACAAGGTCCCCTTCATGGGCACTATCACTGCTTGCTGTCAGGGAGGCTGCCAGACAATTTTCCATGCACACTCTGGGCTGGGGGGCAGTCAACCACCAGTACACACAGCAGAACCTAAACCCATACCATTATTGCTAAGCAGCAAGACAGGGGCCCATTGCACTCCCACGGGGCCTTTTTAAATGCAATCCATAACCCGGATTTGCCAGGAACCCTTCTTACTCCTCCTACTTGCATGTGACACTGGGCTTAGGATCTGCATAGGAAACACACACACAAGCACACACCTACCTTTGTTGCCTGCAGATGCCTCCTTGGCTGTCCCCAAACGGTATCAAACCAACACCCACGGGAAGCTGTAAGCATAGAGGACATGCCTGCACCCCATTGGACTTACCTGTGTGGGTTAAATCCGGGTTATTTGACAACCTATGGCGGTGATGGTTCTGCTCAGGCAGAGCAGTGCTGATGCTCCTCATAAAGCTGTCGCTGCTGTGAAGGTTCTAGGTGACATCACAATCCCTATGGTTACATACACAACAAAGCTGGGTTGTTGTTGTTTACACTCTGCAAGGCCTGTGGAAGTGAGTGACATCATAGCACTGTAGTTCTGAGGGTTCTAGATGGATGCAACAATCTCCTGTTGCTTCTATGAAGGCCATAATAGACGACATCACCAAACAGCTCCATAGTCACATACACAGCAAAGGAGAGATGTTGTTTACACCTAGTGATGTCAGTGGTATTGAGTGACATCACAGCACAGTGCTAAGGCTCCTGGGCCTGGACACAGCAGCGGCTGCAATATCTCAACGGAGAATACGTTTATATATATGTGTGTGTGTGCGCGTATATATATATATATATATATATATATATATATATATATATATATTTCTCTGCCGAAATCACTTTTAAACCCACTTCCACCTTTTTTTCCCTTCTCTTTCTCTTAATTTTTTTTCACGTTTTTTTACGTTTTTCTCCTTTTCGCCTCTTTTCTGGGCGTATTATTCTTCTTTTTCTTCTTTTTTTTCGTCTAATGCATACCCCATCAGTGCAGCAATGCTTATTCAATACCGCCAGCAGATGGAGACACTGGGGGATAATTTTCTAAGGATTTATACTGATTTTTCCTGTCTGAATTTGTCGCACAGAAAGTTGCAGGCCAAATATGTGTGACATTTCTGCGACTTTAGCTTCTAGAGCATTTTTACAACATTATACATAGGTGCTGAATACATAAAAAGCGACTGTTCAGCGACAGACAAGTCGCATCGGCTGAAAGTAGGCCAGAATGTCAGTCCATGTTGGAGCAGGTTTAGATACAGTCTAAAGCATAGATCTCAAAGTCTGTGCACAGAATTTAGCAAGGGCCTCGCACCTTCTGATGCATCAGGTAGGTGCACTATAGCATAGCCTAACCCTCTGTACTTTGGTCTATATTGATGCGGGACATAGACAGCCAGCTGATGACCAATCCATTAGTGCAATGGATGGCTGGAAGCATTTGTCTTTGCCTTTGCAATACCACAGAAGCAATGCATGGTCAATGTACAGCAATGACACACCTGTGTGAACAGCCAGGAGACCCCCCCATGTTATGTTACATAGTTACATAGTTAGTACGGTCGAAAAAAGACATATGTCCATCAAGTTCAACCAGGGAATTAAGGGGTAGGGGTGTGGCGCGATATTGGGGAAGGGATGAGATTTTATATTTCTTCATAAGCATTAATCTTATTTTGTCAATTAGGAACATTCAGCACCCACCCGCTATCAAGGCAGCTGCCTATCATGTCATGCCCTACCTGCACAGGTGTGCTGGCTACTCAAATGATCCAATTAAGGAGGCCATTTAGTCAGCAGCAGCAGAAGTCCTGTGCCTGGACGCTCCAACAGCGGCCAGACACAAGCAGAAGCAGCAGAAGCAGCAGCAGCACCACCTTTTGTTTTTTGGCTGCAGCAGCAGCAGCAGCAGCAGCAGCAAGGCCCACAGGGCTGGCTAGCTGGCTAGCCAGCAAGCAGGTAGCAATGAAAGTAGGAATCTTTCTTTTTAACCCTGTAAGGGGGTGGTGCACTGTACCCGAAGATACTGCCATATCGGGTCAATGCATAGGGCGACGGAAGCAAGCTTCGAAATCGGCCCCCGTTCTCAAAAATCCATTTAATATATGGTCCCCAGATAGGGGACGTATCAGATATTAAACTGATAAGAACAGATACTACACTTGATCTTAGCCAAAAGGCCGAGAAGCGATAACCGTGAAAGGGGCGGGCCCAACAAGGTCCCCTTCATGGGCACTATCACTGCTTGCTGTCAGGGAGGCTGCCAGACAATTTTCCATGCACACTCTGGGCTGGGGGGCAGTCAACCACCAGTACACACAGCAGAACCTAAACCCATACCATTATTGCTAAGCAGCAAGACAGGGGCCCATTGCACTCCCACGGGGCCTTTTTAAATGCAATCCATAACCCGGATTTGCCAGGAACCCTTCTTACTCCTCCTACTTGCATGTGACACTGGGCTTAGGATCTGCATAGGAAACACACACACAAGCACACACCTACCTTTGTTGCCTGCAGATGCCTCCTTGGCTGTCCCCAAACGGTATCAAACCAACACCCACGGGAAGCTGTAAGCATAGAGGACATGCCTGCACCCCATTGGACTTACCTGTGTGGGTTAAATCCGGGTTATTTGACAACCTATGGCGGTGATGGTTCTGCTCAGGCAGAGCAGTGCTGATGCTCCTCATAAAGCTGTCGCTGCTGTGAAGGTTCTAGGTGACATCACAATCCCTATGGTTACATACACAACAAAGCTGGGTTGTTGTTGTTTACACTCTGCAAGGCCTGTGGAAGTGAGTGACATCATAGCACTGTAGTTCTGAGGGTTCTAGATGGATGCAACAATCTCCTGTTGCTTCTATGAAGGCCATAATAGACGACATCACCAAACAGCTCCATAGTCACATACACAGCAAAGGAGAGATGTTGTTTACACCTAGTGATGTCAGTGGTATTGAGTGACATCACAGCACAGTGCTAAGGCTCCTGGGCCTGGACACAGCAGCGGCTGCAATATCTCAACGGAGAATACGTTTATATATATGTGTGTGTGTGCGCGTATATATATATATATATATATATATATATATATATATATATATTTCTCCGCCGAAATCACTTTTAAACCCATTTCCACCTTTTTTTCCCTTCTCTTCCTCTTACTTTTTTTTCACGTTTTTTTACGTTTTTCTCCTTTTCGCCTCTTTTCTGGGCGTATTATTCTTCTTTTTCTTCTTTTTTTTCGTCTAATGCATACTCCATCAGTGCAGCAATGCTTATTCAATACCGCCAGCAGATGGAGACACTGGGGGATAATTTTCTAAGGATTTATACTGATTTTTCCTGTCTGAATTTGTCGCACAGAAAGTTGCAGGCCAAATATGTGTGACATTTCTGCGACTTTAGCTTCTAGAGCATTTTTACAACATTATACATAGGTGCTGAATACATAAAAAGCGACTGTTCAGCGACAGACAAGTCGCATCGGCTGAAAGTAGGCCAGAATGTCAGTCCATGTTGGAGCAGGTTTAGATACAGTCTAAAGCATAGATCTCAAAGTCTGTGCACAGAATTTAGCAAGGGCCTCGCACCTTCTGATGCATCAGGTAGGTGCACTATAGCATAGCCTAACCCTCTGTACTTTGGTCTATATTGATGCGGGACATAGACAGCCAGCTGATGACCAATCCATTAGTGCAATGGATGGCTGGAAGCATTTGTCTTTGCCTTTGCAATACCACAGAAGCAATGCATGGTCAATGTACAGCAATGACACACCTGTGTGAACAGCCAGGAGACCCCCCCATGTTATGTTACATAGTTACATAGTTAGTACGGTCGAAAAAAGACATATGTCCATCAAGTTCAACCAGGGAATTAAGGGGTAGGGGTGTGGCGCGATATTGGGGAAGGGATGAGATTTTATATTTCTTCATAAGCATTAATCTTATTTTGTCAATTAGGAACATTCAGCACCCACCCGCTATCAAGGCAGCTGCCTATCATGTCATGCCCTACCTGCACAGGTGTGCTGGCTACTCAAATGATCCAATTAAGGAGGCCATTTAGTCAGCAGCAGCAGAAGTCCTGTGCCTGGATGCTCCAACAGCGGCCAGACACAAGCAGAAGCAGCAGAAGCAGCAGCAGCACCACCTTTTGTTTTTTGGCTGCAGCAGCAGCAGCAGCAAGGCCCACAGGGCTGGCTAGCTGGCTAGCCAGCAAGCAGGTAGCAATGAAAGTAGGAATCTTTCTTTTTAACCCTGTAAGGGGGTGGTGCACTGTACCCGAAGATACTGCCATATCGGGTCAATGCATAGGGCGACGGAAGCAAGCTTCGAAATCGGCCCCCGTTCTCAAAAATCCATTTAATATATGGTCCCCAGATAGGGGACGTATCAGATATTAAACTGATAAGAACAGATACTACACTTGATCTTAGCCAAAAGGCCGAGAAGCGATAACCGTGAAAGGGGCGGGCCCAACAAGGTCCCCTTCATGGGCACTATCACTGCTTGCTGTCAGGGAGGCTGCCAGACAATTTTCCATGCACACTCTGGGCTGGGGGGCAGTCAACCACCAGTACACACAGCAGAACCTAAACCCATACCATTATTGCTAAGCAGCAAGACAGGGGCCCATTGCACTCCCACGGGGCCTTTTTAAATGCAATCCATAACCCGGATTTGCCAGGAACCCTTCTTACTCCTCCTACTTGCATGTGACACTGGGCTTAGGATCTGCATAGGAAACACACACACAAGCACACACCTACCTTTGTTGCCTGCAGATGCCTCCTTGGCTGTCCCCAAACGGTATCAAACCAACACCCACGGGAAGCTGTAAGCATAGAGGACATGCCTGCACCCCATTGGACTTACCTGTGTGGGTTAAATCCGGGTTATTTGACAACCTATGGCGGTGATGGTTCTGCTCAGGCAGAGCAGTGCTGATGCTCCTCATAAAGCTGTCGCTGCTGTGAAGGTTCTAGGTGACATCACAATCCCTATGGTTACATACACAACAAAGCTGGGTTGTTGTTGTTTACACTCTGCAAGGCCTGTGGAAGTGAGTGACATCATAGCACTGTAGTTCTGAGGGTTCTAGATGGATGCAACAATCTCCTGTTGCTTCTATGAAGGCCATAATAGACGACATCACCAAACAGCTCCATAGTCACATACACAGCAAAGGAGAGATGTTGTTTACACCTAGTGATGTCAGTGGTATTGAGTGACATCACAGCACAGTGCTAAGGCTCCTGGGCCTGGACACAGCAGCGGCTGCAATATCTCAACGGAGAATACGTTTATATATATGTGTGTGTGTGCGCGTATATATATATATATATATATATATATATATATATATATATATATATATATATATATTCTCCGCCGAAATCACTTTTAAACCCATTTCCACCTTTTTTTCCCTTCTCTTTCTCTTACTTTTTTTTCACGTTTTTTTACGTTTTTCTCCTTTTCGCCTCTTTTCTGGGCGTATTATTCTTCTTTTTCTTCTTTTTTTTCGTCTAATGCATACCCCATCAGTGCAGCAATGCTTATTCAATACCGCCAGCAGATGGAGACACTGGGGGATAATTTTCTAAGGATTTATACTGATTTTTCCTGTCTGAATTTGTCGCACAGAAAGTTGCAGGCCAAATATGTGTGACATTTCTGCGACTTTAGCTTCTAGAGCATTTTTACAACATTATACATAGGTGCTGAATACATAAAAAGCGACTGTTCAGCGACAGACAAGTCGCATCGGCTGAAAGTAGGCCAGAATGTCAGTCCATGTTGGAGCAGGTTTAGATACAGTCTAAAGCATAGATCTCAAAGTCTGTGCACAGAATTTAGCAAGGGCCTCGCACCTTCTGATGCATCAGGTAGGTGCACTATAGCATAGCCTAACCCTCTGTACTTTGGTCTATATTGATGCGGGACATAGACAGCCAGCTGATGACCAATCCATTAGTGCAATGGATGGCTGGAAGCATTTGTCTTTGCCTTTGCAATACCACAGAAGCAATGCATGGTCAATGTACAGCAATGACACACCTGTGTGAACAGCCAGGAGACCCCCCCATGTTATGTTACATAGTTACATAGTTAGTACGGTCGAAAAAAGACATATGTCCATCAAGTTCAACCAGGGAATTAAGGGGTAGGGGTGTGGCGCGATATTGGGGAAGGGATGAGATTTTATATTTCTTCATAAGCATTAATCTTATTTTGTCAATTAGGAACATTCAGCACCCACCCGCTATCAAGGCAGCTGCCTATCATGTCATGCCCTACCTGCACAGGTGTGCTGGCTACTCAAATGATCCAATTAAGGAGGCCATTTAGTCAGCAGCAGCAGAAGTCCTGTGCCTGGACGCTCCAACAGCGGCCAGACACAAGCAGAAGCAGCAGAAGCAGCAGCAGCACCACCTTTTGTTTTTTGGCTGCAGCAGCAGCAGCAGCAGCAGCAGCAAGGCCCACAGGGCTGGCTAGCTGGCTAGCCAGCAAGCAGGTAGCAATGAAAGTAGGAATCTTTCTTTTTAACCCTGTAAGGGGGTGGTGCACTGTACCCGAAGATACTGCCATATCGGGTCAATGCATAGGGCGACGGAAGCAAGCTTCGAAATCGGCCCCCGTTCTCAAAAATCCATTTAATATATGGTCCCCAGATAGGGGACGTATCAGATATTAAACTGATAAGAACAGATACTACACTTGATCTTAGCCAAAAGGCCGAGAAGCGATAACCGTGAAAGGGGCGGGCCCAACAAGGTCCCCTTCATGGGCACTATCACTGCTTGCTGTCAGGGAGGCTGCCAGACAATTTTCCATGCACACTCTGGGCTGGGGGGCAGTCAACCACCAGTACACACAGCAGAACCTAAACCCATACCATTATTGCTAAGCAGCAAGACAGGGGCCCATTGCACTCCCACGGGGCCTTTTTAAATGCAATCCATAACCCGGATTTGCCAGGAACCCTTCTTACTCCTCCTACTTGCATGTGACACTGGGCTTAGGATCTGCATAGGAAACACACACACAAGCACACACCTACCTTTGTTGCCTGCAGATGCCTCCTTGGCTGTCCCCAAACGGTATCAAACCAACACCCACGGGAAGCTGTAAGCATAGAGGACATGCCTGCACCCCATTGGACTTACCTGTGTGGGTTAAATCCGGGTTATTTGACAACCTATGGCGGTGATGGTTCTGCTCAGGCAGAGCAGTGCTGATGCTCCTCATAAAGCTGTCGCTGCTGTGAAGGTTCTAGGTGACATCACAATCCCTATGGTTACATACACAACAAAGCTGGGTTGTTGTTGTTTACACTCTGCAAGGCCTGTGGAAGTGAGTGACATCATAGCACTGTAGTTCTGAGGGTTCTAGATGGATGCAACAATCTCCTGTTGCTTCTATGAAGGCCATAATAGACGACATCACCAAACAGCTCCATAGTCACATACACAGCAAAGGAGAGATGTTGTTTACACCTAGTGATGTCAGTGGTATTGAGTGACATCACAGCACAGTGCTAAGGCTCCTGGGCCTGGACACAGCAGCGGCTGCAATATCTCAACGGAGAATACGTTTATATATATGTGTGTGTGTGCGCGTATATATATATATATATATATATATATATATATATATATATTTCTCCGCCGAAATCACTTTTAAACCCATTTCCACCTTTTTTTCCCTTCTCTTCCTCTTACTTTTTTTTCACGTTTTTTTACGTTTTTCTCCTTTTCGCCTCTTTTCTGGGCGTATTATTCTTCTTTTTCTTCTTTTTTTTCGTCTAATGCATACCCCATCAGTGCAGCAATGCTTATTCAATACCGCCAGCAGATGGAGACACTGGGGGATAATTTTCTAAGGATTTATACTGATTTTTCCTGTCTGAATTTGTCGCACAGAAAGTTGCAGGCCAAATATGTGTGACATTTCTGCGACTTTAGCTTCTAGAGCATTTTTACAACATTATACATAGGTGCTGAATACATAAAAAGCGACTGTTCAGCGACAGACAAGTCGCATCGGCTGAAAGTAGGCCAGAATGTCAGTCCATGTTGGAGCAGGTTTAGATACAGTCTAAAGCATAGATCTCAAAGTCTGTGCACAGAATTTAGCAAGGGCCTCGCACCTTCTGATGCATCAGGTAGGTGCACTATAGCATAGCCTAACCCTCTGTACTTTGGTCTATATTGATGCGGGACATAGACAGCCAGCTGATGACCAATCCATTAGTGCAATGGATGGCTGGAAGCATTTGTCTTTGCCTTTGCAATACCACAGAAGCAATGCATGGTCAATGTACAGCAATGACACACCTGTGTGAACAGCCAGGAGACCCCCCCATGTTATGTTACATAGTTACATAGTTAGTACGGTCGAAAAAAGACATATGTCCATCAAGTTCAACCAGGGAATTAAGGGGTAGGGGTGTGGCGCGATATTGGGGAAGGGATGAGATTTTATATTTCTTCATAAGCATTAATCTTATTTTGTCAATTAGGAACATTCAGCACCCACCCGCTATCAAGGCAGCTGCCTATCATGTCATGCCCTACCTGCACAGGTGTGCTGGCTACTCAAATGATCCAATTAAGGAGGCCATTTAGTCAGCAGCAGCAGAAGTCCTGTGCCTGGACGCTCCAACAGCGGCCAGACACAAGCAGAAGCAGCAGAAGCAGCAGCAGCACCACCTTTTGTTTTTTGGCTGCAGCAGCAGCAGCAGCAGCAGCAAGGCCCACAGGGCTGGCTAGCTGGCTAGCCAGCAAGCAGGTAGCAATGAAAGTAGGAATCTTTCTTTTTAACCCTGTAAGGGGGTGGTGCACTGTACCCGAAGATACTGCCATATCGGGTCAATGCATAGGGCGACGGAAGCAAGCTTCGAAATCGGCCCCCGTTCTCAAAAATCCATTTAATATATGGTCCCCAGATAGGGGACGTATCAGATATTAAACTGATAAGAACAGATACTACACTTGATCTTAGCCAAAAGGCCGAGAAGCGATAACCGTGAAAGGGGCGGGCCCAACAAGGTCCCCTTCATGGGCACTATCACTGCTTGCTGTCAGGGAGGCTGCCAGACAATTTTCCATGCACACTCTGGGCTGGGGGGCAGTCAACCACCAGTACACACAGCAGAACCTAAACCCATACCATTATTGCTAAGCAGCAAGACAGGGGCCCATTGCACTCCCACGGGGCCTTTTTAAATGCAATCCATAACCCGGATTTGCCAGGAACCCTTCTTACTCCTCCTACTTGCATGTGACACTGGGCTTAGGATCTGCATAGGAAACACACACACAAGCACACACCTACCTTTGTTGCCTGCAGATGCCTCCTTGGCTGTCCCCAAACGGTATCAAACCAACACCCACGGGAAGCTGTAAGCATAGAGGACATGCCTGCACCCCATTGGACTTACCTGTGTGGGTTAAATCCGGGTTATTTGACAACCTATGGCGGTGATGGTTCTGCTCAGGCAGAGCAGTGCTGATGCTCCTCATAAAGCTGTCGCTGCTGTGAAGGTTCTAGGTGACATCACAATCCCTATGGTTACATACACAACAAAGCTGGGTTGTTGTTGTTTACACTCTGCAAGGCCTGTGGAAGTGAGTGACATCATAGCACTGTAGTTCTGAGGGTTCTAGATGGATGCAACAATCTCCTGTTGCTTCTATGAAGGCCATAATAGACGACATCACCAAACAGCTCCATAGTCACATACACAGCAAAGGAGAGATGTTGTTTACACCTAGTGATGTCAGTGGTATTGAGTGACATCACAGCACAGTGCTAAGGCTCCTGGGCCTGGACACAGCAGCGGCTGCAATATCTCAACGGAGAATACGTTTATATATATGTGTGTGTGTGCGCGTATATATATATATATATATATATATATATATATATATATATATATATATATTTCTCCGCCGAAATCACTTTTAAACCCATTTCCACCTTTTTTTCCCTTCTCTTCCTCTTACTTTTTTTTCACGTTTTTTTACGTTTTTCTCCTTTTCGCCTCTTTTCTGGGCGTATTATTCTTCTTTTTCTTCTTTTTTTTCGTCTAATGCATACCCCATCAGTGCAGCAATGCTTATTCAATACCGCCAGCAGATGGAGACACTGGGGGATAATTTTCTAAGGATTTATACTGATTTTTCCTGTCTGAATTTGTCGCACAGAAAGTTGCAGGCCAAATATGTGTGACATTTCTGCGACTTTAGCTTCTAGAGCATTTTTACAACATTATACATAGGTGCTGAATACATAAAAAGCGACTGTTCAGCGACAGACAAGTCGCATCGGCTGAAAGTAGGCCAGAATGTCAGTCCATGTTGGAGCAGGTTTAGATACAGTCTAAAGCATAGATCTCAAAGTCTGTGCACAGAATTTAGCAAGGGCCTCGCACCTTCTGATGCATCAGGTAGGTGCACTATAGCATAGCCTAACCCTCTGTACTTTGGTCTATATTGATGCGGGACATAGACAGCCAGCTGATGACCAATCCATTAGTGCAATGGATGGCTGGAAGCATTTGTCTTTGCCTTTGCAATACCACAGAAGCAATGCATGGTCAATGTACAGCAATGACACACCTGTGTGAACAGCCAGGAGACCCCCCCATGTTATGTTACATAGTTACATAGTTAGTACGGTCGAAAAAAGACATATGTCCATCAAGTTCAACCAGGGAATTAAGGGGTAGGGGTGTGGCGCGATATTGGGGAAGGGATGAGATTTTATATTTCTTCATAAGCATTAATCTTATTTTGTCAATTAGGAACATTCAGCACCCACCCGCTATCAAGGCAGCTGCCTATCATGTCATGCCCTACCTGCACAGGTGTGCTGGCTACTCAAATGATCCAATTAAGGAGGCCATTTAGTCAGCAGCAGCAGAAGTCCTGTGCCTGGACGCTCCAACAGCGGCCAGACACAAGCAGAAGCAGCAGAAGCAGCAGCAGCACCACCTTTTGTTTTTTGGCTGCAGCAGCAGCAGCAGCAGCAGCAGCAAGGCCCACAGGGCTGGCTAGCTGGCTAGCCAGCAAGCAGGTAGCAATGAAAGTAGGAATCTTTCTTTTTAACCCTGTAAGGGGGTGGTGCACTGTACCCGAAGATACTGCCATATCGGGTCAATGCATAGGGCGACGGAAGCAAGCTTCGAAATCGGCCCCCGTTCTCAAAAATCCATTTAATATATGGTCCCCAGATAGGGGACGTATCAGATATTAAACTGATAAGAACAGATACTACACTTGATCTTAGCCAAAAGGCCGAGAAGCGATAACCGTGAAAGGGGCGGGCCCAACAAGGTCCCCTTCATGGGCACTATCACTGCTTGCTGTCAGGGAGGCTGCCAGACAATTTTCCATGCACACTCTGGGCTGGGGGGCAGTCAACCACCAGTACACACAGCAGAACCTAAACCCATACCATTATTGCTAAGCAGCAAGACAGGGGCCCATTGCACTCCCACGGGGCCTTTTTAAATGCAATCCATAACCCGGATTTGCCAGGAACCCTTCTTACTCCTCCTACTTGCATGTGACACTGGGCTTAGGATCTGCATAGGAAACACACACACAAGCACACACCTACCTTTGTTGCCTGCAGATGCCTCCTTGGCTGTCCCCAAACGGTATCAAACCAACACCCACGGGAAGCTGTAAGCATAGAGGACATGCCTGCACCCCATTGGACTTACCTGTGTGGGTTAAATCCGGGTTATTTGACAACCTATGGCGGTGATGGTTCTGCTCAGGCAGAGCAGTGCTGATGCTCCTCATAAAGCTGTCGCTGCTGTGAAGGTTCTAGGTGACATCACAATCCCTATGGTTACATACACAACAAAGCTGGGTTGTTGTTGTTTACACTCTGCAAGGCCTGTGGAAGTGAGTGACATCATAGCACTGTAGTTCTGAGGGTTCTAGATGGATGCAACAATCTCCTGTTGCTTCTATGAAGGCCATAATAGACGACATCACCAAACAGCTCCATAGTCACATACACAGCAAAGGAGAGATGTTGTTTACACCTAGTGATGTCAGTGGTATTGAGTGACATCACAGCACAGTGCTAAGGCTCCTGGGCCTGGACACAGCAGCGGCTGCAATATCTCAACGGAGAATACGTTTATATATATGTGTGTGTGTGCGCGTATATATATATATATATATATATATATATATATATATATTTCTCCGCCGAAATCACTTTTAAACCCATTTCCACCTTTTTTTCCCTTCTCTTTCTCTTACTTTTTTTTCACGTTTTTTTACGTTTTTCTCCTTTTCGCCTCTTTTCTGGGCGTATTATTCTTCTTTTTCTTCTTTTTTTTCGTCTAATGCATACCCCATCAGTGCAGCAATGCTTATTCAATACCGCCAGCAGATGGAGACACTGGGGGATAATTTTCTAAGGATTTATACTGATTTTTCCTGTCTGAATTTGTCGCACAGAAAGTTGCAGGCCAAATATGTGTGACATTTCTGCGACTTTAGCTTCTAGAGCATTTTTACAACATTATACATAGGTGCTGAATACATAAAAAGCGACTGTTCAGCGACAGACAAGTCGCATCGGCTGAAAGTAGGCCAGAATGTCAGTCCATGTTGGAGCAGGTTTAGATACAGTCTAAAGCATAGATCTCAAAGTCTGTGCACAGAATTTAGCAAGGGCCTCGCACCTTCTGATGCATCAGGTAGGTGCACTATAGCATAGCCTAACCCTCTGTACTTTGGTCTATATTGATGCGGGACATAGACAGCCAGCTGATGACCAATCCATTAGTGCAATGGATGGCTGGAAGCATTTGTCTTTGCCTTTGCAATACCACAGAAGCAATGCATGGTCAATGTACAGCAATGACACACCTGTGTGAACAGCCAGGAGACCCCCCCATGTTATGTTACATAGTTACATAGTTAGTACGGTCGAAAAAAGACATATGTCCATCAAGTTCAACCAGGGAATTAAGGGGTAGGGGTGTGGCGCGATATTGGGGAAGGGATGAGATTTTATATTTCTTCATAAGCATTAATCTTATTTTGTCAATTAGGAACATTCAGCACCCACCCGCTATCAAGGCAGCTGCCTATCATGTCATGCCCTACCTGCACAGGTGTGCTGGCTACTCAAATGATCCAATTAAGGAGGCCATTTAGTCAGCAGCAGCAGAAGTCCTGTGCCTGGACGCTCCAACAGCGGCCAGACACAAGCAGAAGCAGCAGCAGCACCACCTTTTGTTTTTTGGCTGCAGCAGCAGCAGCAGCAGCAAGGCCCACAGGGCTGGCTAGCTGGCTAGCCAGCAAGCAGGTAGCAATGAAAGTAGGAATCTTTCTTTTTAACCCTGTAAGGGGGTGGTGCACTGTACCCGAAGATACTGCCATATCGGGTCAATGCATAGGGCGACGGAAGCAAGCTTCGAAATCGGCCCCCGTTCTCAAAAATCCATTTAATATATGGTCCCCAGATAGGGGACGTATCAGATATTAAACTGATAAGAACAGATACTACACTTGATCTTAGCCAAAAGGCCGAGAAGCGATAACCGTGAAAGGGGCGGGCCCAACAAGGTCCCCTTCATGGGCACTATCACTGCTTGCTGTCAGGGAGGCTGCCAGACAATTTTCCATGCACACTCTGGGCTGGGGGGCAGTCAACCACCAGTACACACAGCAGAACCTAAACCCATACCATTATTGCTAAGCAGCAAGACAGGGGCCCATTGCACTCCCACGGGGCCTTTTTAAATGCAATCCATAACCCGGATTTGCCAGGAACCCTTCTTACTCCTCCTACTTGCATGTGACACTGGGCTTAGGATCTGCATAGGAAACACACACACAAGCACACACCTACCTTTGTTGCCTGCAGATGCCTCCTTGGCTGTCCCCAAACGGTATCAAACCAACACCCACGGGAAGCTGTAAGCATAGAGGACATGCCTGCACCCCATTGGACTTACCTGTGTGGGTTAAATCCGGGTTATTTGACAACCTATGGCGGTGATGGTTCTGCTCAGGCAGAGCAGTGCTGATGCTCCTCATAAAGCTGTCGCTGCTGTGAAGGTTCTAGGTGACATCACAATCCCTATGGTTACATACACAACAAAGCTGGGTTGTTGTTGTTTACACTCTGCAAGGCCTGTGGAAGTGAGTGACATCATAGCACTGTAGTTCTGAGGGTTCTAGATGGATGCAACAATCTCCTGTTGCTTCTATGAAGGCCATAATAGACGACATCACCAAACAGCTCCATAGTCACATACACAGCAAAGGAGAGATGTTGTTTACACCTAGTGATGTCAGTGGTATTGAGTGACATCACAGCACAGTGCTAAGGCTCCTGGGCCTGGACACAGCAGCGGCTGCAATATCTCAACGGAGAATACGTTTATATATATGTGTGTGTGTGCGCGTATATATATATATATATATATATATATATATATATATATATATATATTTCTCCGCCGAAATCACTTTTAAACCCATTTCCACCTTTTTTTCCCTTCTCTTCCTCTTACTTTTTTTTCACGTTTTTTTACGTTTTTCTCCTTTTCGCCTCTTTTCTGGGCGTATTATTCTTCTTTTTCTTCTTTTTTTTCGTCTAATGCATACCCCATCAGTGCAGCAATGCTTATTCAATACCGCCAGCAGATGGAGACACTGGGGGATAATTTTCTAAGGATTTATACTGATTTTTCCTGTCTGAATTTGTCGCACAGAAAGTTGCAGGCCAAATATGTGTGACATTTCTGCGACTTTAGCTTCTAGAGCATTTTTACAACATTATACATAGGTGCTGAATACATAAAAAGCGACTGTTCAGCGACAGACAAGTCGCATCGGCTGAAAGTAGGCCAGAATGTCAGTCCATGTTGGAGCAGGTTTAGATACAGTCTAAAGCATAGATCTCAAAGTCTGTGCACAGAATTTAGCAAGGGCCTCGCACCTTCTGATGCATCAGGTAGGTGCACTATAGCATAGCCTAACCCTCTGTACTTTGGTCTATATTGATGCGGGACATAGACAGCCAGCTGATGACCAATCCATTAGTGCAATGGATGGCTGGAAGCATTTGTCTTTGCCTTTGCAATACCACAGAAGCAATGCATGGTCAATGTACAGCAATGACACACCTGTGTGAACAGCCAGGAGACCCCCCCATGTTATGTTACATAGTTACATAGTTAGTACGGTCGAAAAAAGACATATGTCCATCAAGTTCAACCAGGGAATTAAGGGGTAGGGGTGTGGCGCGATATTGGGGAAGGGATGAGATTTTATATTTCTTCATAAGCATTAATCTTATTTTGTCAATTAGGAACATTCAGCACCCACCCGCTATCAAGGCAGCTGCCTATCATGTCATGCCCTACCTGCACAGGTGTGCTGGCTACTCAAATGATCCAATTAAGGAGGCCATTTAGTCAGCAGCAGCAGAAGTCCTGTGCCTGGACGCTCCAACAGCGGCCAGACACAAGCAGAAGCAGCAGAAGCAGCAGCAGCACCACCTTTTGTTTTTTGGCTGCAGCAGCAGCAGCAGCAAGGCCCACAGGGCTGGCTAGCTGGCTAGCCAGCAAGCAGGTAGCAATGAAAGTAGGAATCTTTCTTTTTAACCCTGTAAGGGGGTGGTGCACTGTACCCGAAGATACTGCCATATCGGGTCAATGCATAGGGCGACGGAAGCAAGCTTCGAAATCGGCCCCCGTTCTCAAAAATCCATTTAATATATGGTCCCCAGATAGGGGACGTATCAGATATTAAACTGATAAGAACAGATACTACACTTGATCTTAGCCAAAAGGCCGAGAAGCGATAACCGTGAAAGGGGCGGGCCCAACAAGGTCCCCTTCATGGGCACTATCACTGCTTGCTGTCAGGGAGGCTGCCAGACAATTTTCCATGCACACTCTGGGCTGGGGGGCAGTCAACCACCAGTACACACAGCAGAACCTAAACCCATACCATTATTGCTAAGCAGCAAGACAGGGGCCCATTGCACTCCCACGGGGCCTTTTTAAATGCAATCCATAACCCGGATTTGCCAGGAACCCTTCTTACTCCTCCTACTTGCATGTGACACTGGGCTTAGGATCTGCATAGGAAACACACACACAAGCACACACCTACCTTTGTTGCCTGCAGATGCCTCCTTGGCTGTCCCCAAACGGTATCAAACCAACACCCACAGGAAGCTGTAAGCATAGAGGACATGCCTGCACCCCATTGGACTTACCTGTGTGGGTTAAATCCGGGTTATTTGACAACCTATGGCGGTGATGGTTCTGCTCAGGCAGAGCAGTGCTGATGCTCCTCATAAAGCTGTCGCTGCTGTGAAGGTTCTAGGTGACATCACAATCCCTATGGTTACATACACAACAAAGCTGGGTTGTTGTTGTTTACACTCTGCAAGGCCTGTGGAAGTGAGTGACATCATAGCACTGTAGTTCTGAGGGTTCTAGATGGATGCAACAATCTCCTGTTGCTTCTATGAAGGCCATAATAGACGACATCACCAAACAGCTCCATAGTCACATACACAGCAAAGGAGAGATGTTGTTTACACCTAGTGATGTCAGTGGTATTGAGTGACATCACAGCACAGTGCTAAGGCTCCTGGGCCTGGACACAGCAGCGGCTGCAATATCTCAACGGAGAATACGTTTATATATATGTGTGTGTGTGCGCGTATATATATATATATATATATATATATATATATATATATATATATTTCTCCGCCGAAATCACTTTTAAACCCATTTCCACCTTTTTTTCCCTTCTCTTCCTCTTACTTTTTTTTCACGTTTTTTTACGTTTTTCTCCTTTTCGCCTCTTTTCTGGGCGTATTATTCTTCTTTTTCTTCTTTTTTTTCGTCTAATGCATACCCCATCAGTGCAGCAATGCTTATTCAATACCGCCAGCAGATGGAGACACTGGGGGATAATTTTCTAAGGATTTATACTGATTTTTCCTGTCTGAATTTGTCGCACAGAAAGTTGCAGGCCAAATATGTGTGACATTTCTGCGACTTTAGCTTCTAGAGCATTTTTACAACATTATACATAGGTGCTGAATACATAAAAAGCGACTGTTCAGCGACAGACAAGTCGCATCGGCTGAAAGTAGGCCAGAATGTCAGTCCATGTTGGAGCAGGTTTAGATACAGTCTAAAGCATAGATCTCAAAGTCTGTGCACAGAATTTAGCAAGGGCCTCGCACCTTCTGATGCATCAGGTAGGTGCACTATAGCATAGCCTAACCCTCTGTACTTTGGTCTATATTGATGCGGGACATAGACAGCCAGCTGATGACCAATCCATTAGTGCAATGGATGGCTGGAAGCATTTGTCTTTGCCTTTGCAATACCACAGAAGCAATGCATGGTCAATGTACAGCAATGACACACCTGTGTGAACAGCCAGGAGACCCCCCCATGTTATGTTACATAGTTACATAGTTAGTACGGTCGAAAAAAGACATATGTCCATCAAGTTCAACCAGGGAATTAAGGGGTAGGGGTGTGGCGCGATATTGGGGAAGGGATGAGATTTTATATTTCTTCATAAGCATTAATCTTATTTTGTCAATTAGGAACATTCAGCACCCACCCGCTATCAAGGCAGCTGCCTATCATGTCATGCCCTACCTGCACAGGTGTGCTGGCTACTCAAATGATCCAATTAAGGAGGCCATTTAGTCAGCAGCAGCAGAAGTCCTGTGCCTGGACGCTCCAACAGCGGCCAGACACAAGCAGAAGCAGCAGAAGCAGCAGCAGCACCACCTTTTGCTTTTTGGCTGCAGCAGCAGCAGCAGCAGCAGCAGCAAGGCCCACAGGGCTGGCTAGCTGGCTAGCCAGCAAGCAGGTAGCAATGAAAGTAGGAATCTTTCTTTTTAACCCTGTAAGGGGGTGGTGCACTGTACCCGAAGATACTGCCATATCGGGTCAATGCATAGGGCGACGGAAGCAAGCTTCGAAATCGGCCCCCGTTCTCAAAAATCCATTTAATATATGGTCCCCAGATAGGGGACGTATCAGATATTAAACTGATAAGAACAGATACTACACTTGATCTTAGCCAAAAGGCCGAGAAGCGATAACCGTGAAAGGGGCGGGCCCAACAAGGTCCCCTTCATGGGCACTATCACTGCTTGCTGTCAGGGAGGCTGCCAGACAATTTTCCATGCACACTCTGGGCTGGGGGGCAGTCAACCACCAGTACACACAGCAGAACCTAAACCCATACCATTATTGCTAAGCAGCAAGACAGGGGCCCATTGCACTCCCACGGGGCCTTTTTAAATGCAATCCATAACCCGGATTTGCCAGGAACCCTTCTTACTCCTCCTACTTGCATGTGACACTGGGCTTAGGATCTGCATAGGAAACACACACACAAGCACACACCTACCTTTGTTGCCTGCAGATGCCTCCTTGGCTGTCCCCAAACGGTATCAAACCAACACCCACGGGAAGCTGTAAGCATAGAGGACATGCCTGCACCCCATTGGACTTACCTGTGTGGGTTAAATCCGGGTTATTTGACAACCTATGGCGGTGATGGTTCTGCTCAGGCAGAGCAGTGCTGATGCTCCTCATAAAGCTGTCGCTGCTGTGAAGGTTCTAGGTGACATCACAATCCCTATGGTTACATACACAACAAAGCTGGGTTGTTGTTGTTTACACTCTGCAAGGCCTGTGGAAGTGAGTGACATCATAGCACTGTAGTTCTGAGGGTTCTAGATGGATGCAACAATCTCCTGTTGCTTCTATGAAGGCCATAATAGACGACATCACCAAACAGCTCCATAGTCACATACACAGCAAAGGAGAGATGTTGTTTACACCTAGTGATGTCAGTGGTATTGAGTGACATCACAGCACAGTGCTAAGGCTCCTGGGCCTGGACACAGCAGCGGCTGCAATATCTCAACGGAGAATACGTTTATATATATGTGTGTGTGTGCGCGTATATATATATATATATATATATATATATATATATATATATATATATTTCTCCGCCGAAATCACTTTTAAACCCATTTCCACCTTTTTTTCCCTTCTCTTCCTCTTACTTTTTTTTCACGTTTTTTTACGTTTTTCTCCTTTTCGCCTCTTTTCTGGGCGTATTATTCTTCTTTTTCTTCTTTTTTTTCGTCTAATGCATACCCCATCAGTGCAGCAATGCTTATTCAATACCGCCAGCAGATGGAGACACTGGGGGATAATTTTCTAAGGATTTATACTGATTTTTCCTGTCTGAATTTGTCGCACAGAAAGTTGCAGGCCAAATATGTGTGACATTTCTGCGACTTTAGCTTCTAGAGCATTTTTACAACATTATACATAGGTGCTGAATACATAAAAAGCGACTGTTCAGCGACAGACAAGTCGCATCGGCTGAAAGTAGGCCAGAATGTCAGTCCATGTTGGAGCAGGTTTAGATACAGTCTAAAGCATAGATCTCAAAGTCTGTGCACAGAATTTAGCAAGGGCCTCGCACCTTCTGATGCATCAGGTAGGTGCACTATAGCATAGCCTAACCCTCTGTACTTTGGTCTATATTGATGCGGGACATAGACAGCCAGCTGATGACCAATCCATTAGTGCAATGGATGGCTGGAAGCATTTGTCTTTGCCTTTGCAATACCACAGAAGCAATGCATGGTCAATGTACAGCAATGACACACCTGTGTGAACAGCCAGGAGACCCCCCCATGTTATGTTACATAGTTACATAGTTAGTACGGTCGAAAAAAGACATATGTCCATCAAGTTCAACCAGGGAATTAAGGGGTAGGGGTGTGGCGCGATATTGGGGAAGGGATGAGATTTTATATTTCTTCATAAGCATTAATCTTATTTTGTCAATTAGGAACATTCAGCACCCACCCGCTATCAAGGCAGCTGCCTATCATGTCATGCCCTACCTGCACAGGTGTGCTGGCTACTCAAATGATCCAATTAAGGAGGCCATTTAGTCAGCAGCAGCAGAAGTCCTGTGCCTGGACGCTCCAACAGCGGCCAGACACAAGCAGAAGCAGCAGAAGCAGCAGCAGCACCACCTTTTGTTTTTTGGCTGCAGCAGCAGCAGCAGCAGCAAGGCCCACAGGGCTGGCTAGCTGGCTAGCCAGCAAGCAGGTAGCAATGAAAGTAGGAATCTTTCTTTTTAACCCTGTAAGGGGGTGGTGCACTGTACCCGAAGATACTGCCATATCGGGTCAATGCATAGGGCGACGGAAGCAAGCTTCGAAATCGGCCCCCGTTCTCAAAAATCCATTTAATATATGGTCCCCAGATAGGGGACGTATCAGATATTAAACTGATAAGAACAGATACTACACTTGATCTTAGCCAAAAGGCCGAGAAGCGATAACCGTGAAAGGGGCGGGCCCAACAAGGTCCCCTTCATGGGCACTATCACTGCTTGCTGTCAGGGAGGCTGCCAGACAATTTTCCATGCACACTCTGGGCTGGGGGGCAGTCAACCACCAGTACACACAGCAGAACCTAAACCCATACCATTATTGCTAAGCAGCAAGACAGGGGCCCATTGCACTCCCACGGGGCCTTTTTAAATGCAATCCATAACCCGGATTTGCCAGGAACCCTTCTTACTCCTCCTACTTGCATGTGACACTGGGCTTAGGATCTGCATAGGAAACACACACACAAGCACACACCTACCTTTGTTGCCTGCAGATGCCTCCTTGGCTGTCCCCAAACGGTATCAAACCAACACCCACGGGAAGCTGTAAGCATAGAGGACATGCCTGCACCCCATTGGACTTACCTGTGTGGGTTAAATCCGGGTTATTTGACAACCTATGGCGGTGATGGTTCTGCTCAGGCAGAGCAGTGCTGATGCTCCTCATAAAGCTGTCGCTGCTGTGAAGGTTCTAGGTGACATCACAATCCCTATGGTTACATACACAACAAAGCTGGGTTGTTGTTGTTTACACTCTGCAAGGCCTGTGGAAGTGAGTGACATCATAGCACTGTAGTTCTGAGGGTTCTAGATGGATGCAACAATCTCCTGTTGCTTCTATGAAGGCCATAATAGACGACATCACCAAACAGCTCCATAGTCACATACACAGCAAAGGAGAGATGTTGTTTACACCTAGTGATGTCAGTGGTATTGAGTGACATCACAGCACAGTGCTAAGGCTCCTGGGCCTGGACACAGCAGCGGCTGCAATATCTCAACGGAGAATACGTTTATATATATGTGTGTGTGTGCGCGTATATATATATATATATATATATATATATATATATATATATATTTCTCCGCCGAAATCACTTTTAAACCCATTTCCACCTTTTTTTCCCTTCTCTTTCTCTTACTTTTTTTTCACGTTTTTTTACGTTTTTCTCCTTTTCGCCTCTTTTCTGGGCGTATTATTCTTCTTTTTCTTCTTTTTTTTCGTCTAATGCATACCCCATCAGTGCAGCAATGCTTATTCAATACCGCCAGCAGATGGAGACACTGGGGGATAATTTTCTAAGGATTTATACTGATTTTTCCTGTCTGAATTTGTCGCACAGAAAGTTGCAGGCCAAATATGTGTGACATTTCTGCGACTTTAGCTTCTAGAGCATTTTTACAACATTATACATAGGTGCTGAATACATAAAAAGCGACTGTTCAGCGACAGACAAGTCGCATCGGCTGAAAGTAGGCCAGAATGTCAGTCCATGTTGGAGCAGGTTTAGATACAGTCTAAAGCATAGATCTCAAAGTCTGTGCACAGAATTTAGCAAGGGCCTCGCACCTTCTGATGCATCAGGTAGGTGCACTATAGCATAGCCTAACCCTCTGTACTTTGGTCTATATTGATGCGGGACATAGACAGCCAGCTGATGACCAATCCATTAGTGCAATGGATGGCTGGAAGCATTTGTCTTTGCCTTTGCAATACCACAGAAGCAATGCATGGTCAATGTACAGCAATGACACACCTGTGTGAACAGCCAGGAGACCCCCCCATGTTATGTTACATAGTTACATAGTTAGTACGGTCGAAAAAAGACATATGTCCATCAAGTTCAACCAGGGAATTAAGGGGTAGGGGTGTGGCGCGATATTGGGGAAGGGATGAGATTTTATATTTCTTCATAAGCATTAATCTTATTTTGTCAATTAGGAACATTCAGCACCCACCCGCTATCAAGGCAGCTGCCTATCATGTCATGCCCTACCTGCACAGGTGTGCTGGCTACTCAAATGATCCAATTAAGGAGGCCATTTAGTCAGCAGCAGCAGAAGTCCTGTGCCTGGACGCTCCAACAGCGGCCAGACACAAGCAGAAGCAGCAGAAGCAGCAGCAGCACCACCTTTTGTTTTTTGGCTGCAGCAGCAGCAGCAGCAGCAGCAGCAGCAAGGCCCACAGGGCTGGCTAGCTGGCTAGCCAGCAAGCAGGTAGCAATGAAAGTAGGAATCTTTCTTTTTAACCCTGTAAGGGGGTGGTGCACTGTACCCGAAGATACTGCCATATCGGGTCAATGCATAGGGCGACGGAAGCAAGCTTCGAAATCGGCCCCCGTTCTCAAAAATCCATTTAATATATGGTCCCCAGATAGGGGACGTATCAGATATTAAACTGATAAGAACAGATACTACACTTGATCTTAGCCAAAAGGCCGAGAAGCGATAACCGTGAAAGGGGCGGGCCCAACAAGGTCCCCTTCATGGGCACTATCACTGCTTGCTGTCAGGGAGGCTGCCAGACAATTTTCCATGCACACTCTGGGCTGGGGGGCAGTCAACCACCAGTACACACAGCAGAACCTAAACCCATACCATTATTGCTAAGCAGCAAGACAGGGGCCCATTGCACTCCCACGGGGCCTTTTTAAATGCAATCCATAACCCGGATTTGCCAGGAACCCTTCTTACTCCTCCTACTTGCATGTGACACTGGGCTTAGGATCTGCATAGGAAACACACACACAAGCACACACCTACCTTTGTTGCCTGCAGATGCCTCCTTGGCTGTCCCCAAACGGTATCAAACCAACACCCACGGGAAGCTGTAAGCATAGAGGACATGCCTGCACCCCATTGGACTTACCTGTGTGGGTTAAATCCGGGTTATTTGACAACCTATGGCGGTGATGGTTCTGCTCAGGCAGAGCAGTGCTGATGCTCCTCATAAAGCTGTCGCTGCTGTGAAGGTTCTAGGTGACATCACAATCCCTATGGTTACATACACAACAAAGCTGGGTTGTTGTTGTTTACACTCTGCAAGGCCTGTGGAAGTGAGTGACATCATAGCACTGTAGTTCTGAGGGTTCTAGATGGATGCAACAATCTCCTGTTGCTTCTATGAAGGCCATAATAGACGACATCACCAAACAGCTCCATAGTCACATACACAGCAAAGGAGAGATGTTGTTTACACCTAGTGATGTCAGTGGTATTGAGTGACATCACAGCACAGTGCTAAGGCTCCTGGGCCTGGACACAGCAGCGGCTGCAATATCTCAACGGAGAATACGTTTATATATATGTGTGTGTGTGCGCGTATATATATATATATATATATATATATATATATATATATATATTTCTCCGCCGAAATCACTTTTAAACCCATTTCCACCTTTTTTTCCCTTCTCTTCCTCTTACTTTTTTTTCACGTTTTTTTACGTTTTTCTCCTTTTCGCCTCTTTTCTGGGCGTATTATTCTTCTTTTTCTTCTTTTTTTTCGTCTAATGCATACCCCATCAGTGCAGCAATGCTTATTCAATACCGCCAGCAGATGGAGACACTGGGGGATAATTTTCTAAGGATTTATACTGATTTTTCCTGTCTGAATTTGTCGCACAGAAAGTTGCAGGCCAAATATGTGTGACATTTCTGCGACTTTAGCTTCTAGAGCATTTTTACAACATTATACATAGGTGCTGAATACATAAAAAGCGACTGTTCAGCGACAGACAAGTCGCATCGGCTGAAAGTAGGCCAGAATGTCAGTCCATGTTGGAGCAGGTTTAGATACAGTCTAAAGCATAGATCTCAAAGTCTGTGCACAGAATTTAGCAAGGGCCTCGCACCTTCTGATGCATCAGGTAGGTGCACTATAGCATAGCCTAACCCTCTGTACTTTGGTCTATATTGATGCGGGACATAGACAGCCAGCTGATGACCAATCCATTAGTGCAATGGATGGCTGGAAGCATTTGTCTTTGCCTTTGCAATACCACAGAAGCAATGCATGGTCAATGTACAGCAATGACACACCTGTGTGAACAGCCAGGAGACCCCCCCATGTTATGTTACATAGTTACATAGTTAGTACGGTCGAAAAAAGACATATGTCCATCAAGTTCAACCAGGGAATTAAGGGGTAGGGGTGTGGCGCGATATTGGGGAAGGGATGAGATTTTATATTTCTTCATAAGCATTAATCTTATTTTGTCAATTAGGAACATTCAGCACCCACCCGCTATCAAGGCAGCTGCCTATCATGTCATGCCCTACCTGCACAGGTGTGCTGGCTACTCAAATGATCCAATTAAGGAGGCCATTTAGTCAGCAGCAGCAGAAGTCCTGTGCCTGGACGCTCCAACAGCGGCCAGACACAAGCAGAAGCAGCAGAAGCAGCAGCAGCACCACCTTTTGTTTTTTGGCTGCAGCAGCAGCAGCAGCAGCAGCAGCAGCAGCAAGGCCCACAGGGCTGGCTAGCTGGCTAGCCAGCAAGCAGGTAGCAATGAAAGTAGGAATCTTTCTTTTTAACCCTGTAAGGGGGTGGTGCACTGTACCCGAAGATACTGCCATATCGGGTCAATGCATAGGGCGACGGAAGCAAGCTTCGAAATCGGCCCCCGTTCTCAAAAATCCATTTAATATATGGTCCCCAGATAGGGGACGTATCAGATATTAAACTGATAAGAACAGATACTACACTTGATCTTAGCCAAAAGGCTGAGAAGCGATAACCGTGAAAGGGGCGGGCCCAACAAGGTCCCCTTCATGGGCACTATCACTGCTTGCTGTCAGGGAGGCTGCCAGACAATTTTCCATGCACACTCTGGGCTGGGGGGCAGTCAACCACCAGTACACACAGCAGAACCTAAACCCATACCATTATTGCTAAGCAGCAAGACAGGGGCCCATTGCACTCCCACGGGGCCTTTTTAAATGCAATCCATAACCCGGATTTGCCAGGAACCCTTCTTACTCCTCCTACTTGCATGTGACACTGGGCTTAGGATCTGCATAGGAAACACACACACAAGCACACACCTACCTTTGTTGCCTGCAGATGCCTCCTTGGCTGTCCCCAAACGGTATCAAACCAACACCCACGGGAAGCTGTAAGCATAGAGGACATGCCTGCACCCCATTGGACTTACCTGTGTGGGTTAAATCCGGGTTATTTGACAACCTATGGCGGTGATGGTTCTGCTCAGGCAGAGCAGTGCTGATGCTCCTCATAAAGCTGTCGCTGCTGTGAAGGTTCTAGGTGACATCACAATCCCTATGGTTACATACACAACAAAGCTGGGTTGTTGTTGTTTACACTCTGCAAGGCCTGTGGAAGTGAGTGACATCATAGCACTGTAGTTCTGAGGGTTCTAGATGGATGCAACAATCTCCTGTTGCTTCTATGAAGGCCATAATAGACGACATCACCAAACAGCTCCATAGTCACATACACAGCAAAGGAGAGATGTTGTTTACACCTAGTGATGTCAGTGGTATTGAGTGACATCACAGCACAGTGCTAAGGCTCCTGGGCCTGGACACAGCAGCGGCTGCAATATCTCAACGGAGAATACGTTTATATATATGTGTGTGTGTGCGCGTATATATATATATATATATATATATATATATATATATATATATATATATATATTTCTCCGCCGAAATCACTTTTAAACCCATTTCCACCTTTTTTTCCCTTCTCTTCCTCTTACTTTTTTTTCACGTTTTTTTACGTTTTTCTCCTTTTCGCCTCTTTTCTGGGCGTATTATTCTTCTTTTTCTTCTTTTTTTTCGTCTAATGCATACCCCATCAGTGCAGCAATGCTTATTCAATACCGCCAGCAGATGGAGACACTGGGGGATAATTTTCTAAGGATTTATACTGATTTTTCCTGTCTGAATTTGTCGCACAGAAAGTTGCAGGCCAAATATGTGTGACATTTCTGCGACTTTAGCTTCTAGAGCATTTTTACAACATTATACATAGGTGCTGAATACATAAAAAGCGACTGTTCAGCGACAGACAAGTCGCATCGGCTGAAAGTAGGCCAGAATGTCAGTCCATGTTGGAGCAGGTTTAGATACAGTCTAAAGCATAGATCTCAAAGTCTGTGCACAGAATTTAGCAAGGGCCTCGCACCTTCTGATGCATCAGGTAGGTGCACTATAGCATAGCCTAACCCTCTGTACTTTGGTCTATATTGATGCGGGACATAGACAGCCAGCTGATGACCAATCCATTAGTGCAATGGATGGCTGGAAGCATTTGTCTTTGCCTTTGCAATACCACAGAAGCAATGCATGGTCAATGTACAGCAATGACACACCTGTGTGAACAGCCAGGAGACCCCCCCATGTTATGTTACATAGTTACATAGTTAGTACGGTCGAAAAAAGACATATGTCCATCAAGTTCAACCAGGGAATTAAGGGGTAGGGGTGTGGCGCGATATTGGGGAAGGGATGAGATTTTATATTTCTTCATAAGCATTAATCTTATTTTGTCAATTAGGAACATTCAGCACCCACCCGCTATCAAGGCAGCTGCCTATCATGTCATGCCCTACCTGCACAGGTGTGCTGGCTACTCAAATGATCCAATTAAGGAGGCCATTTAGTCAGCAGCAGCAGAAGTCCTGTGCCTGGACGCTCCAACAGCGGCCAGACACAAGCAGAAGCAGCAGAAGCAGCAGCAGCACCACCTTTTGTTTTTTGGCTGCAGCAGCAGCAGCAGCAGCAGCAGCAAGGCCCACAGGGCTGGCTAGCTGGCTAGCCAGCAAGCAGGTAGCAATGAAAGTAGGAATCTTTCTTTTTAACCCTGTAAGGGGGTGGTGCACTGTACCCGAAGATACTGCCATATCGGGTCAATGCATAGGGCGACGGAAGCAAGCTTCGAAATCGGCCCCCGTTCTCAAAAATCCATTTAATATATGGTCCCCAGATAGGGGACGTATCAGATATTAAACTGATAAGAACAGATACTACACTTGATCTTAGCCAAAAGGCCGAGAAGCGATAACCGTGAAAGGGGCGAGCCCAACAAGGTCCCCTTCATGGGCACTATCACTGCTTGCTGTCAGGGAGGCTGCCAGACAATTTTCCATGCACACTCTGGGCTGGGGGGCAGTCAACCACCAGTACACACAGCAGAACCTAAACCCATACCATTATTGCTAAGCAGCAAGACAGGGGCCCATTGCACTCCCACGGGGCCTTTTTAAATGCAATCCATAACCCGGATTTGCCAGGAACCCTTCTTACTCCTCCTACTTGCATGTGACACTGGGCTTAGGATCTGCATAGGAAACACACACACAAGCACACACCTACCTTTGTTGCCTGCAGATGCCTCCTTGGCTGTCCCCAAACGGTATCAAACCAACACCCACGGGAAGCTGTAAGCATAGAGGACATGCCTGCACCCCATTGGACTTACCTGTGTGGGTTAAATCCGGGTTATTTGACAACCTATGGCGGTGATGGTTCTGCTCAGGCAGAGCAGTGCTGATGCTCCTCATAAAGCTGTCGCTGCTGTGAAGGTTCTAGGTGACATCACAATCCCTATGGTTACATACACAACAAAGCTGGGTTGTTGTTGTTTACACTCTGCAAGGCCTGTGGAAGTGAGTGACATCATAGCACTGTAGTTCTGAGGGTTCTAGATGGATGCAACAATCTCCTGTTGCTTCTATGAAGGCCATAATAGACGACATCACCAAACAGCTCCATAGTCACATACACAGCAAAGGAGAGATGTTGTTTACACCTAGTGATGTCAGTGGTATTGAGTGACATCACAGCACAGTGCTAAGGCTCCTGGGCCTGGACACAGCAGCGGCTGCAATATCTCAACGGAGAATACGTTTATATATATGTGTGTGTGTGCGCGTATATATATATATATATATATATATATATATATATATATTTCTCCGCCGAAATCACTTTTAAACCCATTTCCACCTTTTTTTCCCTTCTCTTCCTCTTACTTTTTTTTCACGTTTTTTTACGTTTTTCTCCTTTTCGCCTCTTTTCTGGGCGTATTATTCTTCTTTTTCTTCTTTTTTTTCGTCTAATGCATACCCCATCAGTGCAGCAATGCTTATTCAATACCGCCAGCAGATGGAGACACTGGGGGATAATTTTCTAAGGATTTATACTGATTTTTCCTGTCTGAATTTGTCGCACAGAAAGTTGCAGGCCAAATATGTGTGACATTTCTGCGACTTTAGCTTCTAGAGCATTTTTACAACATTATACATAGGTGCTGAATACATAAAAAGCGACTGTTCAGCGACAGACAAGTCGCATCGGCTGAAAGTAGGCCAGAATGTCAGTCCATGTTGGAGCAGGTTTAGATACAGTCTAAAGCATAGATCTCAAAGTCTGTGCACAGAATTTAGCAAGGGCCTCGCACCTTCTGATGCATCAGGTAGGTGCACTATAGCATAGCCTAACCCTCTGTACTTTGGTCTATATTGATGCGGGACATAGACAGCCAGCTGATGACCAATCCATTAGTGCAATGGATGGCTGGAAGCATTTGTCTTTGCCTTTGCAATACCACAGAAGCAATGCATGGTCAATGTACAGCAATGACACACCTGTGTGAACAGCCAGGAGACCCCCCCATGTTATGTTACATAGTTACATAGTTAGTACGGTCGAAAAAAGACATATGTCCATCAAGTTCAACCAGGGAATTAAGGGGTAGGGGTGTGGCGCGATATTGGGGAAGGGATGAGATTTTATATTTCTTCATAAGCATTAATCTTATTTTGTCAATTAGGAACATTCAGCACCCACCCGCTATCAAGGCAGCTGCCTATCATGTCATGCCCTACCTGCACAGGTGTGCTGGCTACTCAAATGATCCAATTAAGGAGGCCATTTAGTCAGCAGCAGCAGAAGTCCTGTGCCTGGACGCTCCAACAGCGGCCAGACACAAGCAGAAGCAGCAGAAGCAGCAGCAGCACCACCTTTTGTTTTTTGGCTGCAGCAGCAGCAGCAGCAGCAGCAGCAAGGCCCACAGGGCTGGCTAGCTGGCTAGCCAGCAAGCAGGTAGCAATGAAAGTAGGAATCTTTCTTTTTAACCCTGTAAGGGGGTGGTGCACTGTACCCGAAGATACTGCCATATCGGGTCAATGCATAGGGCGACGGAAGCAAGCTTCGAAATCGGCCCCCGTTCTCAAAAATCCATTTAATATATGGTCCCCAGATAGGGGACGTATCAGATATTAAACTGATAAGAACAGATTTTTTTTTTTTTTTTTTTTTTTTTTTTTTTTTTTTCCTCAGTTACAGACTATTGTTTGAACGATCATCAGGTCTCCTACCAGGACTCGTCACTTAAAACAATGTCTGAAAAAACATCATGCGGAAAGACAAAAAAAAGGGAACCGAGGGTCAAGAACTTAAAACCAAAAGGTAAAAGCTGAAGGAAAACAAAAACTTTTAAAAAACCAAACATAAACTGGTCAGACTTACAGTTTCCACCATTGGGTATATTTCCAGATCTTTTCAGCATTGTCTTCTCCCATTCTCTTCTTATCTAATAAATATGCAATAAAAAGTCTTCCGAGCAACAACCTCCTACATTCACTTGGAGAAATGGAAACATTTTTAAAAACAAGCAAATTCCTGGAGTCCCATAAAACTTCTTTAAAAACAGAAAAAATTATCCAAGTAACACGTGCATCATTCTTCATGTTAAAGTCCTGACCGATAAAAATTTTCTCAAAAGTAAAATCATTAAAACCCATAAGTGCAATAAAAAATCTTGTTAAAAGCCTAAAAACTTCCTTGGCATAAAAACAGTCCCACCACAAATGTACAATATCTTCTTTACCTCCACAACCCTCTCTTGGACACTGTTCACTCACTCTTATTCCTCTTCCTCTTAAAAACACTCGAGTTGGGAGGCAACCATGGTAAGACATCCATACCACATCTTTTTGTCTATTTGATAAACCAAAGGAATTAAAAAGGCTCCAAATCTTAACTGACTGTGCAATATTACAGAATGGTACTTCATTAAATTTTTCACTCTTTCTCAACTCATATTCTATTTTCTTCTTTTCAGGTTTCCCCAAGGAGCTCAAATTAAACTGATCATTGAAAGACCGAAGAACCACATAAAAGGTAGGTATAATCAGCGCCATTGGTTTCCTCAGATCCCTCTCACACCAGCCCCACTTAGAAAACAACCATCCTGCTAAATATTTACACATATCAGCTGTTTTACTATTGCACTGGATCGTCTTGAAAATTAAAAGAAAATAGTGTAACTTTAAAAACAAATCAATATTTGGAAAGTCATATCCACCATTCTTTACAGTACTCATTACCTTCTCTCTTTTCATTTTTTCCATTTTGGATCCCCAAAAGAAAACAAAAAGTCTTCTTGTTGTCTTCCTCATCCAAAGCTTACCAGGTGGAAAAACCATCGCAGTATATAAAAGTAAAGGTAAAATCACAGTCTTAATAACAAGTACTTTCCCTTTAAGGGATAAACTCCTCAATTTCCAAAAATTCAATTTCTTTTCAATTTTACTGTCCAGCTTGTTGTAAGTCTCTGTCCCTTTAAGATTCTTTTCAAAAATGACCCCTAAAACTTCCACATTCTCCTTTATCTCTACTCCATCCACCAACACATCTTCGCATTTCCCAAAATTCACCAAATGACATTTGCCCCAGTTTACACACATTCCGGCCACACAGCAAAAAATTTGAATATGCAAATTCACTCTATTCAAATCTGCTTTTGAAGTACATGTAAACACAACATCATCCATGTAGCTTAAAACCTTAAGATCACTCCCACCACTGCCAGGTATAAAAACTCCTTTAACACATTTGTCTTTCTGAACATTCTTTAACAAGGCCTCTATTACACAGATGAAAAGGATTGGGGAGAGTGGGCAACCCTGCCGAACCCCTGATAAAATCTTAAAAGCAGGACCAACATGGCCATTCATTAAAACTTGTCCAGTAACACCATTATATAACCCTTTAATAACATGTAATAACTTCATTGGGATCCCCATATGTTTTAGGGCCATAAACATAAATTTGTGTGCGACTTTATCATAGGCCTTCTCGAAATCCACTGACTCGACAAAAAGAGGCACCTTATTAAAATTACAATAATAAATAACATCCCTTAAAATCAATAAATTATCAGTAATTCTTCTCCCGGGTACAGCACATACTTGGTAATTATCTACCATATGGCCAATAATATTCCTAAGCCTGTTTGCAACAATTTTAGCAATAATTTTATAGTCACTGTTTAACAATGAAATTGGTCTCCAATTTTTTATATCACGTTCGTCACCTTTCTTATGTATTAGTGTGATAATTCCCTTCTTCATTGAATCAGCTAAAATCCCAAACTTAAAAACATATTGCACAACCCGAGTAAAAACATCTTTTAAAAGAGGCCAAAATACAACATAAAACTCAGCTGGAAGGCCGTCACTACCAGGGGTTTTACCTTTTGCCATTCCATTCAGCGCCATTCTAATTTCATTTTCACTAACATCTTCCACCAAAAAAACTTTCTCCTCATCTGGAATTTGATCCTCTAAAATGTTACAGTAGTCTTCCATTTCATTAATAGCAGCTTTACTTTCATTACTAAAAAGTGTTTCATAAAATTTACAAACCTCCTCCTCCATCTCCCTACCAACCACCTCACCACTTGAGGTTAAAACTGACTTAAAGACCCCCTTTGGCTTAAAACACTTTTTAAAAAAATATCGACTACATTGTTCATTCTCCTCCAAATGTTGCACCTTAGCCCTGTAAACAATATTCCTTCCTCTTTCCTTCAACCTTGTCTTCATCTCTTCCTTAATTTCACAAATTTCAGCATCCACCTCTAGACCAGCGTTCTTAAACTTAAAGAGAGTCTCCAACTGTGAAACTAAAGTCTCATCTCTCCGCCTCTTCTCCTGTGCTCTCTTAATGCAAACAGACTTAAAATAACCAGCAAAGTTCACTTTAGCCCAATCCCACCAGTCTAAAATATTTTTAAAACAGTCTTGTTTAGCAGCACAGGATAAAAATATATTTTTAAAACCTGCCATTACCTCCTCTTCTTCAAGTAAACTCACATTCAACTTCCAGAGTCCCCTACCAAAGGCAATGGACTCTGAGATGCTTATTTCAGCAGATAAAATTTTATGATCTGAGAAAATCGACATCATCTGATTACACCGGGCCACCTTCATCCCTTCAGACACAAAAATATAATCTATTCGGGATTTACAGTGACCACTATCCGATACATATGTATATCTATCATCAGTGTCAATCATCAGTCCAGCATCTATATAGTGTAAGTCTTGTACTAATTGATTTAAAGCATTAGAGGTAATGTCAGTTCGGACTTCAGCAGCACTCTCACGGTCATTAACAGTACGGATACAGTTAAAATCACCAGCCACTATAGTACTTTCCCGACCAGGGATAAAAAACTTCAAGGACTCTAAAAAAACCAACCGCTCTTTCTTCTCTGCTGGGGCATATACGTTAAAAACTCTAATCCTCTGGTCTAAAAACTCAAAGTTTAAAACCATGCAACGGCCTGGTATTAAAATCTGGCAATTTAAAACTTTGATATTGTTATTTTTGATTAAAAAACCAACTCCTTCATTCTTGTTATCCGTACTAGTTGACCAAAAAGATTGTCCCATCCTCCACTCATC
Source organism: Hyla sarda (assembly GCF_029499605.1). Classification (NCBI taxonomy): domain Eukaryota; kingdom Metazoa; phylum Chordata; class Amphibia; order Anura; family Hylidae; genus Hyla; species Hyla sarda. The sequence continues at coordinate 107,095 of NW_026610460.1, read as the reverse complement.
AGCATAAGGTGCAGATTTAATTGCACACTCCTGTAAACATATTATATCAGCTCTCACATTCTCCAACACCTCAAAAATAGCAGCTCTTCTTACTTCTGATCCAATACTCCTGACATTAAGGGTTGTTAAGATAAGAGTCATAATAACTAAAATGAATAAAATCAAAACTTTAATATCCATCATAGTTAAAAATTACTGCTGTGACTCTCAACTTTCCTTAAAACATTTTCATAACAATCAGGCGACCCTGGATCAGAGTCCCTGTCCATTTCAACTCCTCTTCCAACCACTGGGTCCTCTTGATCCCCAGTCCAACTTCCTTTTTTACTTCTTTTACTTTCCACCCCCACCTCATCCTCCTCATCACTGCTGACAAATCTCTGAGCAGGTGTAAGGGACTTCTCAGGTGACTGCACATTTTCTTGGAATTCCATTCCCTCCTCCTCCCCCACAACAGGGTCTGGACATTCCACATCACCACTCATGCTTCCACAAGGAAAAACATCTCCATACACAGTTTCAATCTTCTTGACCTCCACCCCCTTTGCACATGTTATTTCACTTGTGGAGACCACTTTCTTATACTCCTGTTCAACCACCACACTTGTCTCCACAAAAGCCTCTTTAATCACATCCACCTGAGCAACAACATTTTTAACAATCGTACCACCTGCGCTCCTCCCGACTTCACATTCCCCCTCCACATTAGATTTTTCACCTCCATCCACACCTCCATCCACACCTGTGGCTTCTGAAAAAGACCTCCTTCCCATTCCCTGTTCATTGCTCTGTCCACCTTTACTTCCAGCCGCATCAGCATAACTCCTTCTCTTGTACCATAAGTGACATCCTCTTGCCAAATGGGAATTACTCCCACAAATATCACAAGTCTTTTCCTCAACGCAAAAACTTGTTTCATGCCCAGTCTTGCCACAGTTCCTACAAACAACACCCTTCACAGGACATGCGTCCTGCACGTGGCCATATGCTTGACATTTGCGGCAAAACTGAAGCTGCCCCTCATAAAAACAAAAACCACGCTCTCCTCCAATGGAAAAAACTTGAGGAATACTCTTAATTCCCTCCTCCATAGACTCATCCTTCTTGAACTTCACAACATATTTCCTTTTACAGTTAAAAAAACCATGTCTGTTCTTTAGTTTTCCAAAAAACTTCACTTCTTCACAATAACGATAAAGAAAATTTGTTACCATTGAGTCTGTAACTTTGGGATTGTACATATGTACGATGACCACTTTCTCTGTACTCAGAAACAAAGGCTCTACTTTAACTTTCCTCATAATATCCGGCTCATTCTTTCTCTTCATTCCTTCCAGGTCCTTGTAGACCCTCTGACAAATCTCGGAATTAACAAATGTAACATCATAAATACCCTGTCTAGGGAAATCTTGCATTGCAAATACATCTGTTACCTTTAGGTACTGGAGCCTGCGTAGAATCTCCAGCACAATCTGGTCCAGGCCAACCGTTCCCCGATGTTCCGTTGGGACGAAAATCCTGACCGTGTCTTCCATTCCGCGAATCCTCTCTCCTCCACTCATTTTTGCAGGCGATGAAACCCACTATCGCAACTCCGAAATAACCCAGGGCCCCCCGCAAAGAGGGCCCCGATCACCACCCCCTTCAACTCCTAACCCGCCCGGTAAACCGCACGGGATCGAAGCCAAAAGGCCGAGAAGCGATAACCGTGAAAGGGGCGGGCCCAACAAGGTCCCCTTCATGGGCACTATCACTGCTTGCTGTCAGGGAGGCTGCCAGACAATTTTCCATGCACACTCTGGGCTGGGGGGCAGTCAACCACCAGTACACACAGCAGAACCTAAACCCATACCATTATTGCTAAGCAGCAAGACAGGGGCCCATTGCACTCCCACGGGGCCTTTTTAAATGCAATCCATAACCCGGATTTGCCAGGAACCCTTCTTACTCCTCCTACTTGCATGTGACACTGGGCTTAGGATCTGCATAGGAAACACACACACAAGCACACACCTACCTTTGTTGCCTGCAGATGCCTCCTTGGCTGTCCCCAAACGGTATCAAACCAACACCCACGGGAAGCTGTAAGCATAGAGGACATGCCTGCACCCCATTGGACTTACCTGTGTGGGTTAAATCCGGGTTATTTGACAACCTATGGCGGTGATGGTTCTGCTCAGGCAGAGCAGTGCTGATGCTCCTCATAAAGCTGTCGCTGCTGTGAAGGTTCTAGGTGACATCACAATCCCTATGGTTACATACACAACAAAGCTGGGTTGTTGTTGTTTACACTCTGCAAGGCCTGTGGAAGTGAGTGACATCATAGCACTGTAGTTCTGAGGGTTCTAGATGGATGCAACAATCTCCTGTTGCTTCTATGAAGGCCATAATAGACGACATCACCAAACAGCTCCATAGTCACATACACAGCAAAGGAGAGATGTTGTTTACACCTAGTGATGTCAGTGGTATTGAGTGACATCACAGCACAGTGCTAAGGCTCCTGGGCCTGGACACAGCAGCGGCTGCAATATCTCAACGGAGAATACGTTTATATATATGTGTGTGTGTGCGCGTATATATATATATATATATATATATATATATATATATATATTTCTCCGCCGAAATCACTTTTAAACCCATTTCCACCTTTTTTTCCCTTCTCTTCCTCTTACTTTTTTTTCACGTTTTTTTACGTTTTTCTCCTTTTCGCCTCTTTTCTGGGCGTATTATTCTTCTTTTTCTTCTTTTTTTTCGTCTAATGCATACCCCATCAGTGCAGCAATGCTTATTCAATACCGCCAGCAGATGGAGACACTGGGGGATAATTTTCTAAGGATTTATACTGATTTTTCCTGTCTGAATTTGTCGCACAGAAAGTTGCAGGCCAAATATGTGTGACATTTCTGCGACTTTAGCTTCTAGAGCATTTTTACAACATTATACATAGGTGCTGAATACATAAAAAGCGACTGTTCAGCGACAGACAAGTCGCATCGGCTGAAAGTAGGCCAGAATGTCAGTCCATGTTGGAGCAGGTTTAGATACAGTCTAAAGCATAGATCTCAAAGTCTGTGCACAGAATTTAGCAAGGGCCTCGCACCTTCTGATGCATCAGGTAGGTGCACTATAGCATAGCCTAACCCTCTGTACTTTGGTCTATATTGATGCGGGACATAGACAGCCAGCTGATGACCAATCCATTAGTGCAATGGATGGCTGGAAGCATTTGTCTTTGCCTTTGCAATACCACAGAAGCAATGCATGGTCAATGTACAGCAATGACACACCTGTGTGAACAGCCAGGAGACCCCCCCATGTTATGTTACATAGTTACATAGTTAGTACGGTCGAAAAAAGACATATGTCCATCAAGTTCAACCAGGGAATTAAGGGGTAGGGGTGTGGCGCGATATTGGGGAAGGGATGAGATTTTATATTTCTTCATAAGCATTAATCTTATTTTGTCAATTAGGAACATTCAGCACCCACCCGCTATCAAGGCAGCTGCCTATCATGTCATGCCCTACCTGCACAGGTGTGCTGGCTACTCAAATGATCCAATTAAGGAGGCCATTTAGTCAGCAGCAGCAGAAGTCCTGTGCCTGGACGCTCCAACAGCGGCCAGACACAAGCAGAAGCAGCAGAAGCAGCAGCAGCACCACCTTTTGTTTTTTGGCTGCAGCAGCAGCAGCAGCAGCAGCAGCAGCAAGGCCCACAGGGCTGGCTAGCTGGCTAGCCAGCAAGCAGGTAGCAATGAAAGTAGGAATCTTTCTTTTTAACCCTGTAAGGGGGTGGTGCACTGTACCCGAAGATACTGCCATATCGGGTCAATGCATAGGGCGACGGAAGCAAGCTTCGAAATCGGCCCCCGTTCTCAAAAATCCATTTAATATATGGTCCCCAGATAGGGGACGTATCAGATATTAAACTGATAAGAACAGATACTACACTTGATCTTAGCCAAAAGGCCGAGAAGCGATAACCGTGAAAGGGGCGGGCCCAACAAGGTCCCCTTCATGGGCACTATCACTGCTTGCTGTCAGGGAGGCTGCCAGACAATTTTCCATGCACACTCTGGGCTGGGGGGCAGTCAACCACCAGTACACACAGCAGAACCTAAACCCATACCATTATTGCTAAGCAGCAAGACAGGGGCCCATTGCACTCCCACGGGGCCTTTTTAAATGCAATCCATAACCCGGATTTGCCAGGAACCCTTCTTACTCCTCCTACTTGCATGTGACACTGGGCTTAGGATCTGCATAGGAAACACACACACAAGCACACACCTACCTTTGTTGCCTGCAGATGCCTCCTTGGCTGTCCCCAAACGGTATCAAACCAACACCCACGGGAAGCTGTAAGCATAGAGGACATGCCTGCACCCCATTGGACTTACCTGTGTGGGTTAAATCCGGGTTATTTGACAACCTATGGCGGTGATGGTTCTGCTCAGGCAGAGCAGTGCTGATGCTCCTCATAAAGCTGTCGCTGCTGTGAAGGTTCTAGGTGACATCACAATCCCTATGGTTACATACACAACAAAGCTGGGTTGTTGTTGTTTACACTCTGCAAGGCCTGTGGAAGTGAGTGACATCATAGCACTGTAGTTCTGAGGGTTCTAGATGGATGCAACAATCTCCTGTTGCTTCTATGAAGGCCATAATAGACGACATCACCAAACAGCTCCATAGTCACATACACAGCAAAGGAGAGATGTTGTTTACACCTAGTGATGTCAGTGGTATTGAGTGACATCACAGCACAGTGCTAAGGCTCCTGGGCCTGGACACAGCAGCGGCTGCAATATCTCAACGGAGAATACGTTTATATATATGTGTGTGTGTGCGCGTATATATATATATATATATATATATATATATATATATATATATATATTTCTCCGCCGAAATCACTTTTAAACCCATTTCCACCTTTTTTTCCCTTCTCTTCCTCTTACTTTTTTTTCACGTTTTTTTACGTTTTTCTCCTTTTCGCCTCTTTTCTGGGCGTGTTATTCTTCTTTTTCTTCTTTTTTTTCGTCTAATGCATACCCCATCAGTGCAGCAATGCTTATTCAATACCGCCAGCAGATGGAGACACTGGGGGATAATTTTCTAAGGATTTATACTGATTTTTCCTGTCTGAATTTGTCGCACAGAAAGTTGCAGGCCAAATATGTGTGACATTTCTGCGACTTTAGCTTCTAGAGCATTTTTACAACATTATACATAGGTGCTGAATACATAAAAAGCGACTGTTCAGCGACAGACAAGTCGCATCGGCTGAAAGTAGGCCAGAATGTCAGTCCATGTTGGAGCAGGTTTAGATACAGTCTAAAGCATAGATCTCAAAGTCTGTGCACAGAATTTAGCAAGGGCCTCGCACCTTCTGATGCATCAGGTAGGTGCACTATAGCATAGCCTAACCCTCTGTACTTTGGTCTATATTGATGCGGGACATAGACAGCCAGCTGATGACCAATCCATTAGTGCAATGGATGGCTGGAAGCATTTGTCTTTGCCTTTGCAATACCACAGAAGCAATGCATGGTCAATGTACAGCAATGACACACCTGTGTGAACAGCCAGGAGACCCCCCCATGTTATGTTACATAGTTACATAGTTAGTACGGTCGAAAAAAGACATATGTCCATCAAGTTCAACCAGGGAATTAAGGGGTAGGGGTGTGGCGCGATATTGGGGAAGGGATGAGATTTTATATTTCTTCATAAGCATTAATCTTATTTTGTCAATTAGGAACATTCAGCACCCACCCGCTATCAAGGCAGCTGCCTATCATGTCATGCCCTACCTGCACAGGTGTGCTGGCTACTCAAATGATCCAATTAAGGAGGCCATTTAGTCAGCAGCAGCAGAAGTCCTGTGCCTGGACGCTCCAACAGCGGCCAGACACAAGCAGAAGCAGCAGAAGCAGCAGCAGCACCACCTTTTGTTTTTTGGCTGCAGCAGCAGCAGCAGCAGCAGCAGCAGCAGCAGCAGCAAGGCCCACAGGGCTGGCTAGCTGGCTAGCCAGCAAGCAGGTAGCAATGAAAGTAGGAATCTTTCTTTTTAACCCTGTAAGGGGGTGGTGCACTGTACCCGAAGATACTGCCATATCGGGTCAATGCATAGGGCGACGGAAGCAAGCTTCGAAATCGGCCCCCGTTCTCAAAAATCCATTTAATATATGGTCCCCAGATAGGGGACGTATCAGATATTAAACTGATAAGAACAGATACTACACTTGATCTTAGCCAAAAGGCCGAGAAGCGATAACCGTGAAAGGGGCGGGCCCAACAAGGTCCCCTTCATGGGCACTATCACTGCTTGCTGTCAGGGAGGCTGCCAGACAATTTTCCATGCACACTCTGGGCTGGGGGGCAGTCAACCACCAGTACACACAGCAGAACCTAAACCCATACCATTATTGCTAAGCAGCAAGACAGGGGCCCATTGCACTCCCACGGGGCCTTTTTAAATGCAATCCATAACCCGGATTTGCCAGGAACCCTTCTTACTCCTCCTACTTGCATGTGACACTGGGCTTAGGATCTGCATAGGAAACACACACACAAGCACACACCTACCTTTGTTGCCTGCAGATGCCTCCTTGGCTGTCCCCAAACGGTATCAAACCAACACCCACGGGAAGCTGTAAGCATAGAGGACATGCCTGCACCCCATTGGACTTACCTGTGTGGGTTAAATCCGGGTTATTTGACAACCTATGGCGGTGATGGTTCTGCTCAGGCAGAGCAGTGCTGATGCTCCTCATAAAGCTGTCGCTGCTGTGAAGGTTCTAGGTGACATCACAATCCCTATGGTTACATACACAACAAAGCTGGGTTGTTGTTGTTTACACTCTGCAAGGCCTGTGGAAGTGAGTGACATCATAGCACTGTAGTTCTGAGGGTTCTAGATGGATGCAACAATCTCCTGTTGCTTCTATGAAGGCCATAATAGACGACATCACCAAACAGCTCCATAGTCACATACACAGCAAAGGAGAGATGTTGTTTACACCTAGTGATGTCAGTGGTATTGAGTGACATCACAGCACAGTGCTAAGGCTCCTGGGCCTGGACACAGCAGCGGCTGCAATATCTCAACGGAGAATACGTTTATATATATGTGTGTGTGTGCGCGTATATATATATATATATATATATATATATATATATATATATATATATTCTCCGCCGAAATCACTTTTAAACCCATTTCCACCTTTTTTTCCCTTCTCTTCCTCTTACTTTTTTTTCACGTTTTTTTACGTTTTTCTCCTTTTCGCCTCTTTTCTGGGCGTATTATTCTTCTTTTTCTTCTTTTTTTTCGTCTAATGCATACCCCATCAGTGCAGCAATGCTTATTCAATACCGCCAGCAGATGGAGACACTGGGGGATAATTTTCTAAGGATTTATACTGATTTTTCCTGTCTGAATTTGTCGCACAGAAAGTTGCAGGCCAAATATGTGTGACATTTCTGCGACTTTAGCTTCTAGAGCATTTTTACAACATTATACATAGGTGCTGAATACATAAAAAGCGACTGTTCAGCGACAGACAAGTCGCATCGGCTGAAAGTAGGCCAGAATGTCAGTCCATGTTGGAGCAGGTTTAGATACAGTCTAAAGCATAGATCTCAAAGTCTGTGCACAGAATTTAGCAAGGGCCTCGCACCTTCTGATGCATCAGGTAGGTGCACTATAGCATAGCCTAACCCTCTGTACTTTGGTCTATATTGATGCGGGACATAGACAGCCAGCTGATGACCAATCCATTAGTGCAATGGATGGCTGGAAGCATTTGTCTTTGCCTTTGCAATACCACAGAAGCAATGCATGGTCAATGTACAGCAATGACACACCTGTGTGAACAGCCAGGAGACCCCCCCCATGTTATGTTACATAGTTACATAGTTAGTACGGTCGAAAAAAGACATATGTCCATCAAGTTCAACCAGGGAATTAAGGGGTAGGGGTGTGGCGCGATATTGGGGAAGGGATGAGATTTTATATTTCTTCATAAGCATTAATCTTATTTTGTCAATTAGGAACATTCAGCACCCACCCGCTATCAAGGCAGCTGCCTATCATGTCATGCCCTACCTGCACAGGTGTGCTGGCTACTCAAATGATCCAATTAAGGAGGCCATTTAGTCAGCAGCAGCAGAAGTCCTGTGCCTGGACGCTCCAACAGCGGCCAGACACAAGCAGAAGCAGCAGAAGCAGCACCTTTTGTTTTTTGGCTGCAGCAGCAGCAGCAGCAGCAGCAAGGCCCACAGGGCTGGCTAGCTGGCTAGCCAGCAAGCAGGTAGCAATGAAAGTAGGAATCTTTCTTTTTAACCCTGTAAGGGGGTGGTGCACTGTACCCGAAGATACTGCCATATCGGGTCAATGCATAGGGCGACGGAAGCAAGCTTCGAAATCGGCCCCCGTTCTCAAAAATCCATTTAATATATGGTCCCCAGATAGGGGACGTATCAGATATTAAACTGATAAGAACAGATACTACACTTGATCTTAGCCAAAAGGCCGAGAAGCGATAACCGTGAAAGGGGCGGGCCCAACAAGGTCCCCTTCATGGGCACTATCACTGCTTGCTGTCAGGGAGGCTGCCAGACAATTTTCCATGCACACTCTGGGCTGGGGGGCAGTCAACCACCAGTACACACAGCAGAACCTAAACCCATACCATTATTGCTAAGCAGCAAGACAGGGGCCCATTGCACTCCCACGGGGCCTTTTTAAATGCAATCCATAACCCGGATTTGCCAGGAACCCTTCTTACTCCTCCTACTTGCATGTGACACTGGGCTTAGGATCTGCATAGGAAACACACACACAAGCACACACCTACCTTTGTTGCCTGCAGATGCCTCCTTGGCTGTCCCCAAACGGTATCAAACCAACACCCACGGGAAGCTGTAAGCATAGAGGACATGCCTGCACCCCATTGGACTTACCTGTGTGGGTTAAATCCGGGTTATTTGACAACCTATGGCGGTGATGGTTCTGCTCAGGCAGAGCAGTGCTGATGCTCCTCATAAAGCTGTCGCTGCTGTGAAGGTTCTAGGTGACATCACAATCCCTATGGTTACATACACAACAAAGCTGGGTTGTTGTTGTTTACACTCTGCAAGGCCTGTGGAAGTGAGTGACATCATAGCACTGTAGTTCTGAGGGTTCTAGATGGATGCAACAATCTCCTGTTGCTTCTATGAAGGCCATAATAGACGACATCACCAAACAGCTCCATAGTCACATACACAGCAAAGGAGAGATGTTGTTTACACCTAGTGATGTCAGTGGTATTGAGTGACATCACAGCACAGTGCTAAGGCTCCTGGGCCTGGACACAGCAGCGGCTGCAATATCTCAACGGAGAATACGTTTATATCTATGTGTGTGTGTGCGCATATATATATATATATATATATATATATATATATATATATATATATTTCTCCGCCGAAATCACTTTTAAACCCATTTCCACCTTTTTTTCCCTTCTCTTCCTCTTACTTTTTTTTCACGTTTTTTTACGTTTTTCTCCTTTTCGCCTCTTTTCTGGGCGTATTATTCTTCTTTTTCTTCTTTTTTTTCGTCTAATGCATACCCCATCAGTGCAGCAATGCTTATTCAATACCGCCAGCAGATGGAGACACTGGGGGATAATTTTCTAAGGATTTATACTGATTTTTCCTGTCTGAATTTGTCGCACAGAAAGTTGCAGGCCAAATATGTGTGACATTTCTGCGACTTTAGCTTCTAGAGCATTTTTACAACATTATACATAGGTGCTGAATACATAAAAAGCGACTGTTCAGCGACAGACAAGTCGCATCGGCTGAAAGTAGGCCAGAATGTCAGTCCATGTTGGAGCAGGTTTAGATACAGTCTAAAGCATAGATCTCAAAGTCTGTGCACAGAATTTAGCAAGGGCCTCGCACCTTCTGATGCATCAGGTAGGTGCACTATAGCATAGCCTAACCCTCTGTACTTTGGTCTATATTGATGCGGGACATAGACAGCCAGCTGATGACCAATCCATTAGTGCAATGGATGGCTGGAAGCATTTGTCTTTGCCTTTGCAATACCACAGAAGCAATGCATGGTCAATGTACAGCAATGACACACCTGTGTGAACAGCCAGGAGACCCCCCCATGTTATGTTACATAGTTACATAGTTAGTACGGTCGAAAAAAGACATATGTCCATCAAGTTCAACCAGGGAATTAAGGGGTAGGGGTGTGGCGCGATATTGGGGAAGGGATGAGATTTTATATTTCTTCATAAGCATTAATCTTATTTTGTCAATTAGGAACATTCAGCACCCACCCGCTATCAAGGCAGCTGCCTATCATGTCATGCCCTACCTGCACAGGTGTGCTGGCTACTCAAATGATCCAATTAAGGAGGCCATTTAGTCAGCAGCAGCAGAAGTCCTGTGCCTGGACGCTCCAACAGCGGCCAGACACAAGCAGAAGCAGCAGAAGCAGCAGCAGCACCACCTTTTGTTTTTTGGCTGCAGCAGCAGCAGCAGCAGCAGCAAGGCCCACAGGGCTGGCTAGCCAGCAAGCAGGTAGCAATGAAAGTAGGAATCTTTCTTTTTAACCCTGTAAGGGGGTGGTGCACTGTACCCGAAGATACTGCCATATCGGGTCAATGCATAGGGCGACGGAAGCAAGCTTCGAAATCGGCCCCCGTTCTCAAAAATCCATTTAATATATGGTCCCCAGATAGGGGACGTATCAGATATTAAACTGATAAGAACAGATACTACACTTGATCTTAGCCAAAAGGCCGAGAAGCGATAACCGTGAAAGGGGCGGGCCCAACAAGGTCCCCTTCATGGGCACTATCACTGCTTGCTGTCAGGGAGGCTGCCAGACAATTTTCCATGCACACTCTGGGCTGGGGGGCAGTCAACCACCAGTACACACAGCAGAACCTAAACCCATACCATTATTGCTAAGCAGCAAGACAGGGGCCCATTGCACTCCCACGGGGCCTTTTTAAATGCAATCCATAACCCGGATTTGCCAGGAACCCTTCTTACTCCTCCTACTTGCATGTGACACTGGGCTTAGGATCTGCATAGGAAACACACACACAAGCACACACCTACCTTTGTTGCCTGCAGATGCCTCCTTGGCTGTCCCCAAACGGTATCAAACCAACACCCACGGGAAGCTGTAAGCATAGAGGACATGCCTGCACCCCATTGGACTTACCTGTGTGGGTTAAATCCGGGTTATTTGACAACCTATGGCGGTGATGGTTCTGCTCAGGCAGAGCAGTGCTGATGCTCCTCATAAAGCTGTCGCTGCTGTGAAGGTTCTAGGTGACATCACAATCCCTATGGTTACATACACAACAAAGCTGGGTTGTTGTTGTTTACACTCTGCAAGGCCTGTGGAAGTGAGTGACATCATAGCACTGTAGTTCTGAGGGTTCTAGATGGATGCAACAATCTCCTGTTGCTTCTATGAAGGCCATAATAGACGACATCACCAAACAGCTCCATAGTCACATACACAGCAAAGGAGAGATGTTGTTTACACCTAGTGATGTCAGTGGTATTGAGTGACATCACAGCACAGTGCTAAGGCTCCTGGGCCTGGACACAGCAGCGGCTGCAATATCTCAACGGAGAATACGTTTATATATATGTGTGTGTGTGCGCGTATATATATATATATATATATATATATATATATATATATATATATATATATATTTCTCCGCCGAAATCACTTTTAAACCCATTTCCACCTTTTTTTCCCTTCTCTTCCTCTTACTTTTTTTTCACGTTTTTTTACGTTTTTCTCCTTTTCGCCTCTTTTCTGGGCGTATTATTCTTCTTTTTCTTCTTTTTTTTCGTCTAATGCATACCCCATCAGTGCAGCAATGCTTATTCAATACCGCCAGCAGATGGAGACACTGGGGGATAATTTTCTAAGGATTTATACTGATTTTTCCTGTCTGAATTTGTCGCACAGAAAGTTGCAGGCCAAATATGTGTGACATTTCTGCGACTTTAGCTTCTAGAGCATTTTTACAACATTATACATAGGTGCTGAATACATAAAAAGCGACTGTTCAGCGACAGACAAGTCGCATCGGCTGAAAGTAGGCCAGAATGTCAGTCCATGTTGGAGCAGGTTTAGATACAGTCTAAAGCATAGATCTCAAAGTCTGTGCACAGAATTTAGCAAGGGCCTCGCACCTTCTGATGCATCAGGTAGGTGCACTATAGCATAGCCTAACCCTCTGTACTTTGGTCTATATTGATGCGGGACATAGACAGCCAGCTGATGACCAATCCATTAGTGCAATGGATGGCTGGAAGCATTTGTCTTTGCCTTTGCAATACCACAGAAGCAATGCATGGTCAATGTACAGCAATGACACACCTGTGTGAACAGCCAGGAGACCCCCCCATGTTATGTTACATAGTTACATAGTTAGTACGGTCGAAAAAAGACATATGTCCATCAAGTTCAACCAGGGAATTAAGGGGTAGGGGTGTGGCGCGATATTGGGGAAGGGATGAGATTTTATATTTCTTCATAAGCATTAATCTTATTTTGTCAATTAGGAACATTCAGCACCCACCCGCTATCAAGGCAGCTGCCTATCATGTCATGCCCTACCTGCACAGGTGTGCTGGCTACTCAAATGATCCAATTAAGGAGGCCATTTAGTCAGCAGCAGCAGAAGTCCTGTGCCTGGACGCTCCAACAGCGGCCAGACACAAGCAGAAGCAGCAGAAGCAGCAGCAGCACCACCTTTTGTTTTTTGGCTGCAGCAGCAGCAGCAGCAGCAGCAGCAAGGCCCACAGGGCTGGCTAGCTGGCTAGCCAGCAAGCAGGTAGCAATGAAAGTAGGAATCTTTCTTTTTAACCCTGTAAGGGGGTGGTGCACTGTACCCGAAGATACTGCCATATCGGGTCAATGCATAGGGCGACGGAAGCAAGCTTCGAAATCGGCCCCCGTTCTCAAAAATCCATTTAATATATGGTCCCCAGATAGGGGACGTATCAGATATTAAACTGATAAGAACAGATACTACACTTGATCTTAGCCAAAAGGCCGAGAAGCGATAACCGTGAAAGGGGCGGGCCCAACAAGGTCCCCTTCATGGGCACTATCACTGCTTGCTGTCAGGGAGGCTGCCAGACAATTTTCCATGCACACTCTGGGCTGGGGGGCAGTCAACCACCAGTACACACAGCAGAACCTAAACCCATACCATTATTGCTAAGCAGCAAGACAGGGGCCCATTGCACTCCCACGGGGCCTTTTTAAATGCAATCCATAACCCGGATTTGCCAGGAACCCTTCTTACTCCTCCTACTTGCATGTGACACTGGGCTTAGGATCTGCATAGGAAACACACACACAAGCACACACCTACCTTTGTTGCCTGCAGATGCCTCCTTGGCTGTCCCCAAACGGTATCAAACCAACACCCACGGGAAGCTGTAAGCATAGAGGACATGCCTGCACCCCATTGGACTTACCTGTGTGGGTTAAATCCGGGTTATTTGACAACCTATGGCGGTGATGGTTCTGCTCAGGCAGAGCAGTGCTGATGCTCCTCATAAAGCTGTCGCTGCTGTGAAGGTTCTAGGTGACATCACAATCCCTATGGTTACATACACAACAAAGCTGGGTTGTTGTTGTTTACACTCTGCAAGGCCTGTGGAAGTGAGTGACATCATAGCACTGTAGTTCTGAGGGTTCTAGATGGATGCAACAATCTCCTGTTGCTTCTATGAAGGCCATAATAGACGACATCACCAAACAGCTCCATAGTCACATACACAGCAAAGGAGAGATGTTGTTTACACCTAGTGATGTCAGTGGTATTGAGTGACATCACAGCACAGTGCTAAGGCTCCTGGGCCTGGACACAGCAGCGGCTGCAATATCTCAACGGAGAATACGTTTATATATATGTGTGTGTGTGCGCGTATATATATATATATATATATATATATATATATATATATATATATATATATATTTCTCCGCCGAAATCACTTTTAAACCCATTTCCACCTTTTTTTCCCTTCTCTTCCTCTTACTTTTTTTTCACGTTTTTTTTACGTTTTTCTCCTTTTCGCCTCTTTTCTGGGCGTATTATTCTTCTTTTTCTTCTTTTTTTTCGTCTAATGCATACCCCATCAGTGCAGCAATGCTTATTCAATACCGCCAGCAGATGGAGACACTGGGGGATAATTTTCTAAGGATTTATACTGATTTTTCCTGTCTGAATTTGTCGCACAGAAAGTTGCAGGCCAAATATGTGTGACATTTCTGCGACTTTAGCTTCTAGAGCATTTTTACAACATTATACATAGGTGCTGAATACATAAAAAGCGACTGTTCAGCGACAGACAAGTCGCATCGGCTGAAAGTAGGCCAGAATGTCAGTCCATGTTGGAGCAGGTTTAGATACAGTCTAAAGCATTGATCTCAAAGTCTGTGCACAGAATTTAGCAAGGGCCTCGCACCTTCTGATGCATCAGGTAGGTGCACTATAGCATAGCCTAACCCTCTGTACTTTGGTCTATATTGATGCGGGACATAGACAGCCAGCTGATGACCAATCCATTAGTGCAATGGATGGCTGGAAGCATTTGTCTTTGCCTTTGCAATACCACAGAAGCAATGCATGGTCAATGTACAGCAATGACACACCTGTGTGAACAGCCAGGAGACCCCCCCATGTTATGTTACATAGTTACATAGTTAGTACGGTCGAAAAAAGACATATGTCCATCAAGTTCAACCAGGGAATTAAGGGGTAGGGGTGTGGCGCGATATTGGGGAAGGGATGAGATTTTATATTTCTTCATAAGCATTAATCTTATTTTGTCAATTAGGAACATTCAGCACCCACCCGCTATCAAGGCAGCTGCCTATCATGTCATGCCCTACCTGCACAGGTGTGCTGGCTACTCAAATGATCCAATTAAGGAGGCCGTTTAGTCAGCAGCAGCAGAAGTCCTGTGCCTGGACGCTCCAACAGCGGCCAGACACAAGCAGAAGCAGCAGAAGCAGCAGCAGCACCACCTTTTGTTTTTTGGCTGCAGCAGCAGCAGCAGCAGCAGCAGCAGCAGCAAGGCCCACAGGGCTGGCTAGCCAGCAAGCAGGTAGCAATGAAAGTAGGAATCTTTCTTTTTAACCCTGTAAGGGGGTGGTGCACTGTACCCGAAGATACTGCCATATCGGGTCAATGCATAGGGCGACGGAAGCAAGCTTCGAAATCGGCCCCCGTTCTCAAAAATCCATTTAATATATGGTCCCCAGATAGGGGACGTATCAGATATTAAACTGATAAGAACAGATACTACACTTGATCTTAGCCAAAAGGCCGAGAAGCGATAACCGTGAAAGGGGCGGGCCCAACAAGGTCCCCTTCATGGGCACTATCACTGCTTGCTGTCAGGGAGGCTGCCAGACAATTTTCCATGCACACTCTGGGCTGGGGGGCAGTCAACCACCAGTACACACAGCAGAACCTAAACCCATACCATTATTGCTAAGCAGCAAGACAGGGGCCCATTGCACTCCCACGGGGCCTTTTTAAATGCAATCCATAACCCGGATTTGCCAGGAACCCTTCTTACTCCTCCTACTTGCATGTGACACTGGGCTTAGGATCTGCATAGGAAACACACACACAAGCACACACCTACCTTTGTTGCCTGCAGATGCCTCCTTGGCTGTCCCCAAACGGTATCAAACCAACACCCACGGGAAGCTGTAAGCATAGAGGACATGCCTGCACCCCATTGGACTTACCTGTGTGGGTTAAATCCGGGTTATTTGACAACCTATGGCGGTGATGGTTCTGCTCAGGCAGAGCAGTGCTGATGCTCCTCATAAAGCTGTCGCTGCTGTGAAGGTTCTAGGTGACATCACAATCCCTATGGTTACATACACAACAAAGCTGGGTTGTTGTTGTTTACACTCTGCAAGGCCTGTGGAAGTGAGTGACATCATAGCACTGTAGTTCTGAGGGTTCTAGATGGATGCAACAATCTCCTGTTGCTTCTATGAAGGCCATAATAGACGACATCACCAAACAGCTCCATAGTCACATACACAGCAAAGGAGAGATGTTGTTTACACCTAGTGATGTCAGTGGTATTGAGTGACATCACAGCACAGTGCTAAGGCTCCTGGGCCTGGACACAGCAGCGGCTGCAATATCTCAACGGAGAATACGTTTATATATATGTGTGTGTGTGCGCGTATATATATATATATATATATATATATATATATATATATATATATATATTTCTCCGCCGAAATCACTTTTAAACCCATTTCCACCTTTTTTTCCCTTCTCTTCCTCTTACTTTTTTTTCACGTTTTTTTACGTTTTTCTCCTTTTCGCCTCTTTTCTGGGCGTATTATTCTTCTTTTTCTTCTTTTTTTTCGTCTAATGCATACCCCATCAGTGCAGCAATGCTTATTCAATACCGCCAGCAGATGGAGACACTGGGGGATAATTTTCTAAGGATTTATACTGATTTTTCCTGTCTGAATTTGTCGCACAGAAAGTTGCAGGCCAAATATGTGTGACATTTCTGCGACTTTAGCTTCTAGAGCATTTTTACAACATTATACATAGGTGCTGAATACATAAAAAGCGACTGTTCAGCGACAGACAAGTCGCATCGGCTGAAAGTAGGCCAGAATGTCAGTCCATGTTGGAGCAGGTTTAGATACAGTCTAAAGCATAGATCTCAAAGTCTGTGCACAGAATTTAGCAAGGGCCTCGCACCTTCTGATGCATCAGGTAGGTGCACTATAGCATAGCCTAACCCTCTGTACTTTGGTCTATATTGATGCGGGACATAGACAGCCAGCTGATGACCAATCCATTAGTGCAATGGATGGCTGGAAGCATTTGTCTTTGCCTTTGCAATACCACAGAAGCAATGCATGGTCAATGT
The DNA here is from genome assembly GCF_029499605.1 of Hyla sarda. NCBI lineage: Eukaryota > Metazoa > Chordata > Amphibia > Anura > Hylidae > Hyla > Hyla sarda. The sequence goes on along the minus strand of NW_026610460.1, from coordinate 90,104 downwards.
ACAGCAATGACACACCTGTGTGAACAGCCAGGAGACCCCCCCATGTTATGTTACATAGTTACATAGTTAGTACGGTCGAAAAAAGACATATGTCCATCAAGTTCAACCAGGGAATTAAGGGGTAGGGGTGTGGCGCGATATTGGGGAAGGGATGAGATTTTATATTTCTTCATAAGCATTAATCTTATTTTGTCAATTAGGAACATTCAGCACCCACCCGCTATCAAGGCAGCTGCCTATCATGTCATGCCCTACCTGCACAGGTGTGCTGGCTACTCAAATGATCCAATTAAGGAGGCCATTTAGTCAGCAGCAGCAGAAGTCCTGTGCCTGGACGCTCCAACAGCGGCCAGACACAAGCAGAAGCAGCAGAAGCAGCAGCAGCACCACCTTTTGTTTTTTGGCTGCAGCAGCAGCAGCAGCAGCAGCAGCAGCAGCAGCAAGGCCCACAGGGCTGGCTAGCTGGCTAGCCAGCAAGCAGGTAGCAATGAAAGTAGGAATCTTTCTTTTTAACCCTGTAAGGGGGTGGTGCACTGTACCCGAAGATACTGCCATATCGGGTCAATGCATAGGGCGACGGAAGCAAGCTTCGAAATCGGCCCCCGTTCTCAAAAATCCATTTAATATATGGTCCCCAGATAGGGGACGTATCAGATATTAAACTGATAAGAACAGATACTACACTTGATCTTAGCCAAAAGGCCGAGAAGCGATAACCGTGAAAGGGGCGGGCCCAACAAGGTCCCCTTCATGGGCACTATCACTGCTTGCTGTCAGGGAGGCTGCCAGACAATTTTCCATGCACACTCTGGGCTGGGGGGCAGTCAACCACCAGTACACACAGCAGAACCTAAACCCATACCATTATTGCTAAGCAGCAAGACAGGGGCCCATTGCACTCCCACGGGGCCTTTTTAAATGCAATCCATAACCCGGATTTGCCAGGAACCCTTCTTACTCCTCCTACTTGCATGTGACACTGGGCTTAGGATCTGCATAGGAAACACACACACAAGCACACACCTACCTTTGTTGCCTGCAGATGCCTCCTTGGCTGTCCCCAAACGGTATCAAACCAACACCCACGGGAAGCTGTAAGCATAGAGGACATGCCTGCACCCCATTGGACTTACCTGTGTGGGTTAAATCCGGGTTATTTGACAACCTATGGCGGTGATGGTTCTGCTCAGGCAGAGCAGTGCTGATGCTCCTCATAAAGCTGTCGCTGCTGTGAAGGTTCTAGGTGACATCACAATCCCTATGGTTACATACACAACAAAGCTGGGTTGTTGTTGTTTACACTCTGCAAGGCCTGTGGAAGTGAGTGACATCATAGCACTGTAGTTCTGAGGGTTCTAGATGGATGCAACAATCTCCTGTTGCTTCTATGAAGGCCATAATAGACGACATCACCAAACAGCTCCATAGTCACATACACAGCAAAGGAGAGATGTTGTTTACACCTAGTGATGTCAGTGGTATTGAGTGACATCACAGCACAGTGCTAAGGCTCCTGGGCCTGGACACAGCAGCGGCTGCAATATCTCAACGGAGAATACGTTTATATATATGTGTGTGTGTGCGCGTATATATATATATATATATATATATATATATATATATATATATTTCTCCGCCGAAATCACTTTTAAACCCATTTCCACCTTTTTTTCCCTTCTCTTCCTCTTACTTTTTTTTCACGTTTTTTTACGTTTTTCTCCTTTTCGCCTCTTTTCTGGGCGTATTATTCTTCTTTTTCTTCTTTTTTTTCGTCTAATGCATACCCCATCAGTGCAGCAATGCTTATTCAATACCGCCAGCAGATGGAGACACTGGGGGATAATTTTCTAAGGATTTATACTGATTTTTCCTGTATGAATTTGTCGCACAGAAAGTTGCAGGCCAAATATGTGTGACATTTCTGCGACTTTAGCTTCTAGAGCATTTTTACAACATTATACATAGGTGCTGAATACATAAAAAGCGACTGTTCAGCGACAGACAAGTCGCATCGGCTGAAAGTAGGCCAGAATGTCAGTCCATGTTGGAGCAGGTTTAGATACAGTCTAAAGCATAGATCTCAAAGTCTGTGCACAGAATTTAGCAAGGGCCTCGCACCTTCTGATGCATCAGGTAGGTGCACTATAGCATAGCCTAACCCTCTGTACTTTGGTCTATATTGATGCGGGACATAGACAGCCAGCTGATGACCAATCCATTAGTGCAATGGATGGCTGGAAGCATTTGTCTTTGCCTTTGCAATACCACAGAAGCAATGCATGGTCAATGTACAGCAATGACACACCTGTGTGAACAGCCAGGAGACCCCCCCATGTTATGTTACATAGTTACATAGTTAGTACGGTCGAAAAAAGACATATGTCCATCAAGTTCAACCAGGGAATTAAGGGGTAGGGGTGTGGCGCGATATTGGGGAAGGGATGAGATTTTATATTTCTTCATAAGCATTAATCTTATTTTGTCAATTAGGAACATTCAGCACCCACCCGCTATCAAGGCAGCTGCCTATCATGTCATGCCCTACCTGCACAGGTGTGCTGGCTACTCAAATGATCCAATTAAGGAGGCCGTTTAGTCAGCAGCAGCAGAAGTCCTGTGCCTGGACGCTCCAACAGCGGCCAGACACAAGCAGAAGCAGCAGAAGCAGCAGCAGCACCACCTTTTGTTTTTTGGCTGCAGCAGCAGCAGCAGCAGCAGCAGCAGCAAGGCCCACAGGGCTGGCTAGCTGGCTAGCCAGCAAGCAGGTAGCAATGAAAGTAGGAATCTTTCTTTTTAACCCTGTAAGGGGGTGGTGCACTGTACCCGAAGATACTGCCATATCGGGTCAATGCATAGGGCGACGGAAGCAAGCTTCGAAATCGGCCCCCGTTCTCAAAAATCCATTTAATATATGGTCCCCAGATAGGGGACGTATCAGATATTAAACTGATAAGAACAGATACTACACTTGATCTTAGCCAAAAGGCCGAGAAGCGATAACCGTGAAAGGGGCGGGCCCAACAAGGTCCCCTTCATGGGCACTATCACTGCTTGCTGTCAGGGAGGCTGCCAGACAATTTTCCATGCACACTCTGGGCTGGGGGGCAGTCAACCACCAGTACACACAGCAGAACCTAAACCCATACCATTATTGCTAAGCAGCAAGACAGGGGCCCATTGCACTCCCACGGGGCCTTTTTAAATGCAATCCATAACCCGGATTTGCCAGGAACCCTTCTTACTCCTCCTACTTGCATGTGACACTGGGCTTAGGATCTGCATAGGAAACACACACACAAGCACACACCTACCTTTGTTGCCTGCAGATGCCTCCTTGGCTGTCCCCAAACGGTATCAAACCAACACCCACGGGAAGCTGTAAGCATAGAGGACATGCCTGCACCCCATTGGACTTACCTGTGTGGGTTAAATCCGGGTTATTTGACAACCTATGGCGGTGATGGTTCTGCTCAGGCAGAGCAGTGCTGATGCTCCTCATAAAGCTGTCGCTGCTGTGAAGGTTCTAGGTGACATCACAATCCCTATGGTTACATACACAACAAAGCTGGGTTGTTGTTGTTTACACTCTGCAAGGCCTGTGGAAGTGAGTGACATCATAGCACTGTAGTTCTGAGGGTTCTAGATGGATGCAACAATCTCCTGTTGCTTCTATGAAGGCCATAATAGACGACATCACCAAACAGCTCCATAGTCACATACACAGCAAAGGAGAGATGTTGTTTACACCTAGTGATGTCAGTGGTATTGAGTGACATCACAGCACAGTGCTAAGGCTCCTGGGCCTGGACACAGCAGCGGCTGCAATATCTCAACGGAGAATACGTTTATATATATGTGTGTGTGTGCGCGTATATATATATATATATATATATATATATATATATATATATATTTCTCCGCCGAAATCACTTTTAAACCCATTTCCACCTTTTTTTCCCTTCTCTTCCTCTTACTTTTTTTTCACGTTTTTTTACGTTTTTCTCCTTTTCGCCTCTTTTCTGGGCGTATTATTCTTCTTTTTCTTCTTTTTTTTCGTCTAATGCATACCCCATCAGTGCAGCAATGCTTATTCAATACCGCCAGCAGATGGAGACACTGGGGGATAATTTTCTAAGGATTTATACTGATTTTTCCTGTCTGAATTTGTCGCACAGAAAGTTGCAGGCCAAATATGTGTGACATTTCTGCGACTTTAGCTTCTAGAGCATTTTTACAACATTATACATAGGTGCTGAATACATAAAAAGCGACTGTTCAGCGACAGACAAGTCGCATCGGCTGAAAGTAGGCCAGAATGTCAGTCCATGTTGGAGCAGGTTTAGATACAGTCTAAAGCATAGATCTCAAAGTCTGTGCACAGAATTTAGCAAGGGCCTCGCACCTTCTGATGCATCAGGTAGGTGCACTATAGCATAGCCTAACCCTCTGTACTTTGGTCTATATTGATGCGGGACATAGACAGCCAGCTGATGACCAATCCATTAGTGCAATGGATGGCTGGAAGCATTTGTCTTTGCCTTTGCAATACCACAGAAGCAATGCATGGTCAATGTACAGCAATGACACACCTGTGTGAACAGCCAGGAGACCCCCCCATGTTATGTTACATAGTTACATAGTTAGTACGGTCGAAAAAAGACATATGTCCATCAAGTTCAACCAGGGAATTAAGGGGTAGGGGTGTGGCGCGATATTGGGGAAGGGATGAGATTTTATATTTCTTCATAAGCATTAATCTTATTTTGTCAATTAGGAACATTCAGCACCCACCCGCTATCAAGGCAGCTGCCTATCATGTCATGCCCTACCTGCACAGGTGTGCTGGCTACTCAAATGATCCAATTAAGGAGGCCATTTAGTCAGCAGCAGCAGAAGTCCTGTGCCTGGACGCTCCAACAGCGGCCAGACACAAGCAGAAGCAGCAGAAGCAGCAGCAGCACCACCTTTTGTTTTTTGGCTGCAGCAGCAGCAGCAGCAGCAGCAGCAAGGCCCACAGGGCTGGCTAGCTGGCTAGCCAGCAAGCAGGTAGCAATGAAAGTAGGAATCTTTCTTTTTAACCCTGTAAGGGGGTGGTGCACTGTACCCGAAGATACTGCCATATCGGGTCAATGCATAGGGCGACGGAAGCAAGCTTCGAAATCGGCCCCCGTTCTCAAAAATCCATTTAATATATGGTCCCCAGATAGGGGACGTATCAGATATTAAACTGATAAGAACAGATACTACACTTGATCTTAGCCAAAAGGCCGAGAAGCGATAACCGTGAAAGGGGCGGGCCCAACAAGGTCCCCTTCATGGGCACTATCACTGCTTGCTGTCAGGGAGGCTGCCAGACAATTTTCCATGCACACTCTGGGCTGGGGGGCAGTCAACCACCAGTACACACAGCAGAACCTAAACCCATACCATTATTGCTAAGCAGCAAGACAGGGGCCCATTGCACTCCCACGGGGCCTTTTTAAATGCAATCCATAACCCGGATTTGCCAGGAACCCTTCTTACTCCTCCTACTTGCATGTGACACTGGGCTTAGGATCTGCATAGGAAACACACACACAAGCACACACCTACCTTTGTTGCCTGCAGATGCCTCCTTGGCTGTCCCCAAACGGTATCAAACCAACACCCACGGGAAGCTGTAAGCATAGAGGACATGCCTGCACCCCATTGGACTTACCTGTGTGGGTTAAATCCGGGTTATTTGACAACCTATGGCGGTGATGGTTCTGCTCAGGCAGAGCAGTGCTGATGCTCCTCATAAAGCTGTCGCTGCTGTGAAGGTTCTAGGTGACATCACAATCCCTATGGTTACATACACAACAAAGCTGGGTTGTTGTTGTTTACACTCTGCAAGGCCTGTGGAAGTGAGTGACATCATAGCACTGTAGTTCTGAGGGTTCTAGATGGATGCAACAATCTCCTGTTGCTTCTATGAAGGCCATAATAGACGACATCACCAAACAGCTCCATAGTCACATACACAGCAAAGGAGAGATGTTGTTTACACCTAGTGATGTCAGTGGTATTGAGTGACATCACAGCACAGTGCTAAGGCTCCTGGGCCTGGACACAGCAGCGGCTGCAATATCTCAACGGAGAATACGTTTATATATATGTGTGTGTGTGCGCGTATATATATATATATATATATATATATATATATATATATATTTCTCCGCCGAAATCACTTTTAAACCCATTTCCACCTTTTTTTCCCTTCTCTTCCTCTTACTTTTTTTTCACGTTTTTTTACGTTTTTCTCCTTTTCGCCTCTTTTCTGGGCGTATTATTCTTCTTTTTCTTCTTTTTTTTCGTCTAATGCATACCCCATCAGTGCAGCAATGCTTATTCAATACCGCCAGCAGATGGAGACACTGGGGGATAATTTTCTAAGGATTTATACTGATTTTTCCTGTCTGAATTTGTCGCACAGAAAGTTGCAGGCCAAATATGTGTGACATTTCTGCGACTTTAGCTTCTAGAGCATTTTTACAACATTATACATAGGTGCTGAATACATAAAAAGCGACTGTTCAGCGACAGACAAGTCGCATCGGCTGAAAGTAGGCCAGAATGTCAGTCCATGTTGGAGCAGGTTTAGATACAGTCTAAAGCATAGATCTCAAAGTCTGTGCACAGAATTTAGCAAGGGCCTCGCACCTTCTGATGCATCAGGTAGGTGCACTATAGCATAGCCTAACCCTCTGTACTTTGGTCTATATTGATGCGGGACATAGACAGCCAGCTGATGACCAATCCATTAGTGCAATGGATGGCTGGAAGCATTTGTCTTTGCCTTTGCAATACCACAGAAGCAATGCATGGTCAATGTACAGCAATGACACACCTGTGTGAACAGCCAGGAGACCCCCCCATGTTATGTTACATAGTTACATAGTTAGTACGGTCGAAAAAAGTCATATGTCCATCAAGTTCAACCAGGGAATTAAGGGGTAGGGGTGTGGCGCGATATTGGGGAAGGGATGAGATTTTATATTTCTTCATAAGCATTAATCTTATTTTGTCAATTAGGAACATTCAGCACCCACCCGCTATCAAGGCAGCTGCCTATCATGTCATGCCCTACCTGCACAGGTGTGCTGGCTACTCAAATGATCCAATTAAGGAGGCCATTTAGTCAGCAGCAGCAGAAGTCCTGTGCCTGGACGCTCCAACAGCGGCCAGACACAAGCAGAAGCAGCAGAAGCAGCAGCAGCACCACCTTTTGTTTTTTGGCTGCAGCAGCAGCAGCAGCAGCAGCAGCAGCAAGGCCCACAGGGCTGGCTAGCTGGCTAGCCAGCAAGCAGGTAGCAATGAAAGTAGGAATCTTTCTTTTTAACCCTGTAAGGGGGTGGTGCACTGTACCCGAAGATACTGCCATATCGGGTCAATGCATAGGGCGACGGAAGCAAGCTTCAAAATCGGCCCCCGTTCTCAAAAATCCATTTAATATATGGTCCCCAGATAGGGGACGTATCAGATATTAAACTGATAAGAACAGATACTACACTTGATCTTAGCCAAAAGGCCGAGAAGCGATAACCGTGAAAGGGGCGGGCCCAACAAGGTCCCCTTCATGGGCACTATCACTGCTTGCTGTCAGGGAGGCTGCCAGACAATTTTCCATGCACACTCTGGGCTGGGGGGCAGTCAACCACCAGTACACACAGCAGAACCTAAACCCATACCATTATTGCTAAGCAGCAAGACAGGGGCCCATTGCACTCCCACGGGGCCTTTTTAAATGCAATCCATAACCCGGATTTGCCAGGAACCCTTCTTACTCCTCCTACTTGCATGTGACACTGGGCTTAGGATCTGCATAGGAAACACACACACAAGCACACACCTACCTTTGTTGCCTGCAGATGCCTCCTTGGCTGTCCCCAAACGGTATCAAACCAACACCCACGGGAAGCTGTAAGCATAGAGGACATGCCTGCACCCCATTGGACTTACCTGTGTGGGTTAAATCCGGGTTATTTGACAACCTATGGCGGTGATGGTTCTGCTCAGGCAGAGCAGTGCTGATGCTCCTCATAAAGCTGTCGCTGCTGTGAAGGTTCTAGGTGACATCACAATCCCTATGGTTACATACACAACAAAGCTGGGTTGTTGTTGTTTACACTCTGCAAGGCCTGTGGAAGTGAGTGACATCATAGCACTGTAGTTCTGAGGGTTCTAGATGGATGCAACAATCTCCTGTTGCTTCTATGAAGGCCATAATAGACGACATCACCAAACAGCTCCATAGTCACATACACAGCAAAGGAGAGATGTTGTTTACACCTAGTGATGTCAGTGGTATTGAGTGACATCACAGCACAGTGCTAAGGCTCCTGGGCCTGGACACAGCAGCGGCTGCAATATCTCAACGGAGAATACGTTTATATATATGTGTGTGTGTGCGCGTATATATATATATATATATATATATATATATATATATATATATATATTCTCCGCCGAAATCACTTTTAAACCCATTTCCACCTTTTTTTCCCTTCTCTTCCTCTTACTTTTTTTTCACGTTTTTTTACGTTTTTCTCCTTTTCGCCTCTTTTCTGGGCGTATTATTCTTCTTTTTCTTCTTTTTTTTCGTCTAATGCATACCCCATCAGTGCAGCAATGCTTATTCAATACCGCCAGCAGATGGAGACACTGGGGGATAATTTTCTAAGGATTTATACTGATTTTTCCTGTCTGAATTTGTCGCACAGAAAGTTGCAGGCCAAATATGTGTGACATTTCTGCGACTTTAGCTTCTAGAGCATTTTTACAACATTATACATAGGTGCTGAATACATAAAAAGCGACTGTTCAGCGACAGACAAGTCGCATCGGCTGAAAGTAGGCCAGAATGTCAGTCCATGTTGGAGCAGGTTTAGATACAGTCTAAAGCATAGATCTCAAAGTCTGTGCACAGAATTTAGCAAGGGCCTCGCACCTTCTGATGCATCAGGTAGGTGCACTATAGCATAGCCTAACCCTCTGTACTTTGGTCTATATTGATGCGGGACATAGACAGCCAGCTGATGACCAATCCATTAGTGCAATGGATGGCTGGAAGCATTTGTCTTTGCCTTTGCAATACCACAGAAGCAATGCATGGTCAATGTACAGCAATGACACACCTGTGTGAACAGCCAGGAGACCCCCCCATGTTATGTTACATAGTTACATAGTTAGTACGGTCGAAAAAAGTCATATGTCCATCAAGTTCAACCAGGGAATTAAGGGGTAGGGGTGTGGCGCGATATTGGGGAAGGGATGAGATTTTATATTTCTTCATAAGCATTAATCTTATTTTGTCAATTAGGAACATTCAGCACCCACCCGCTATCAAGGCAGCTGCCTATCATGTCATGCCCTACCTGCACAGGTGTGCTGGCTACTCAAATGATCCAATTAAGGAGGCCATTTAGTCAGCAGCAGCAGAAGTCCTGTGCCTGGACGCTCCAACAGCGGCCAGACACAAGCAGAAGCAGCAGAAGCAGCAGCAGCACCACCTTTTGTTTTTTGGCTGCAGCAGCAGCAGCAGCAGCAGCAGCAGCAAGGCCCACAGGGCTGGCTAGCTGGCTAGCCAGCAAGCAGGTAGCAATGAAAGTAGGAATCTTTCTTTTTAACCCTGTAAGGGGGTGGTGCACTGTACCCGAAGATACTGCCATATCGGGTCAATGCATAGGGCGACGGAAGCAAGCTTCAAAATCGGCCCCCGTTCTCAAAAATCCATTTAATATATGGTCCCCAGATAGGGGACGTATCAGATATTAAACTGATAAGAACAGATACTACACTTGATCTTAGCCAAAAGGCCGAGAAGCGATAACCGTGAAAGGGGCGGGCCCAACAAGGTCCCCTTCATGGGCACTATCACTGCTTGCTGTCAGGGAGCTGCCAGACAATTTTCCATGCACACTCTGGGCTGGGGGGCAGTCAACCACCAGTACACACAGCAGAACCTAAACCCATACCATTATTGCTAAGCAGCAAGACAGGGGCCCATTGCACTCCCACGGGGCCTTTTTAAATGCAATCCATAACCCGGATTTGCCAGGAACCCTTCTTACTCCTCCTACTTGCATGTGACACTGGGCTTAGGATCTGCATAGGAAACACACACACAAGCACACACCTACCTTTGTTGCCTGCAGATGCCTCCTTGGCTGTCCCCAAACGGTATCAAACCAACACCCACGGGAAGCTGTAAGCATAGAGGACATGCCTGCACCCCATTGGACTTACCTGTGTGGGTTAAATCCGGGTTATTTGACAACCTATGGCGGTGATGGTTCTGCTCAGGCAGAGCAGTGCTGATGCTCCTCATAAAGCTGTCGCTGCTGTGAAGGTTCTAGGTGACATCACAATCCCTATGGTTACATACACAACAAAGCTGGGTTGTTGTTGTTTACACTCTGCAAGGCCTGTGGAAGTGAGTGACATCATAGCACTGTAGTTCTGAGGGTTCTAGATGGATGCAACAATCTCCTGTTGCTTCTATGAAGGCCATAATAGACGACATCACCAAACAGCTCCATAGTCACATACACAGCAAAGGAGAGATGTTGTTTACACCTAGTGATGTCAGTGGTATTGAGTGACATCACAGCACAGTGCTAAGGCTCCTGGGCCTGGACACAGCAGCGGCTGCAATATCTCAACGGAGAATACGTTTATATATATGTGTGTGTGTGCGCGTATATATATATATATATATATATATATATATATATATATATATATATATTTCTCCGCCGAAATCACTTTTAAACCCATTTCCACCTTTTTTTCCCTTCTCTTCCTCTTACTTTTTTTTCACGTTTTTTTACGTTTTTCTCCTTTTCGCCTCTTTTCTGGGCGTATTATTCTTCTTTTTCTTCTTTTTTTTCGTCTAATGCATACCCCATCAGTGCAGCAATGCTTATTCAATACCGCCAGCAGATGGAGACACTGGGGGATAATTTTCTAAGGATTTATACTGATTTTTCCTGTCTGAATTTGTCGCACAGAAAGTTGCAGGCCAAATATGTGTGACATTTCTGCGACTTTAGCTTCTAGAGCATTTTTACAACATTATACATAGGTGCTGAATACATAAAAAGCGACTGTTCAGCGACAGACAAGTCGCATCGGCTGAAAGTAGGCCAGAATGTCAGTCCATGTTGGAGCAGGTTTAGATACAGTCTAAAGCATAGATCTCAAAGTCTGTGCACAGAATTTAGCAAGGGCCTCGCACCTTCTGATGCATCAGGTAGGTGCACTATAGCATAGCCTAACCCTCTGTACTTTGGTCTATATTGATGCGGGACATAGACAGCCAGCTGATGACCAATCCATTAGTGCAATGGATGGCTGGAAGCATTTGTCTTTGCCTTTGCAATACCACAGAAGCAATGCATGGTCAATGTACAGCAATGACACACCTGTGTGAACAGCCAGGAGACCCCCCCCCCCCATGTTATGTTACATAGTTACATAGTTAGTACGGTCGAAAAAAGACATATGTCCATCAAGTTCAACCAGGGAATTAAGGGGTAGGGGTGTGGCGCGATATTGGGGAAGGGATGAGATTTTATATTTCTTCATAAGCATTAATCTTATTTTGTCAATTAGGAACATTCAGCACCCACCCGCTATCAAGGCAGCTGCCTATCATGTCATGCCCTACCTGCACAGGTGTGCTGGCTACTCAAATGATCCAATTAAGGAGGCCATTTAGTCAGCAGCAGCAGAAGTCCTGTGCCTGGACGCTCCAACAGCGGCCAGACACAAGCAGAAGCAGCAGAAGCAGCAGCAGCACCACCTTTTGTTTTTTGGCTGCAGCAGCAGCAGCAGCAGCAAGGCCCACAGGGCTGGCTAGCTGGCTAGCCAGCAAGCAGGTAGCAATGAAAGTAGGAATCTTTCTTTTTAACCCTGTAAGGGGGTGGTGCACTGTACCCGAAGATACTGCCATATCGGGTCAATGCATAGGGCGACGGAAGCAAGCTTCGAAATCGGCCCCCGTTCTCAAAAATCCATTTAATATATGGTCCCCAGATAGGGGACGTATCAGATATTAAACTGATAAGAACAGATTTTTTTTTTTTTAAGTTAGCCCTCAGAACTCACTCAGAGTTCCAAGATCTTATTTGGAACTCAATTTTGTGTTCATCATCAGGTAACATGTTTTTATTTCTTTTCTTAAACACTAATGAAACAAAATAGAACATTTAAAAACAAAATAAGAAACAACATAAAATAGCAAAACCAAACATTACTTTCTAATTAAGCAAAACCAAATTAGAAGGTCATCCCCTTCCTCCATGCAAACACCATTAGAAAGTCTATCAGTCCTCGACTGATATTGCCATTTGCTATATCTTTCTTAACTTGAGACGCTAACCAGCCTGGAATTTTATACGTTTCAACAAAACGGTTCATGTCTGCCTTGAAAGAAAAATAGACTTTATCCCGAGCTTCTTCCTCCCGGTTCTTCAAGCCTATCTTTAGATCCATCATATCTTTGTCAAACGTTTTTCTTTCTGCTTCCGACAAATTTTCCAACAAACCACCAAGCACACCAAAATACTGCACTGGCACATACACTTCCTCCTCTCTCTTCTTCTTCTGCTCTGTAGGTCTTCTAGTTGGAACCTGCTCCACTTCTGGTTCTTTCACTTCAGCTGGTTCCTCTCTGCTTCTTTTTACAGCTTCCTTTTTCTCTGAATTTTTCTCAGACTTTTTCTTAGGACACGAGCCAAGCAGATGGCCCTCCTCACCACACAGATGGCATTTCCTTTTCTTTTGACAATTTTCCACGTCGTGACCCTCCTCTTGACACTTGAAACACCACAAAAACGTGCAATCCTCCTTTCTGTGACCGTACTGTTTACATTTGCGGCAAAAATCTTGCATGCCAGAAAAATACAGATCCCCGTTCACAGAACCAATTTTAAACCGTCCTGGGGGGATCACTAACTTGCCATCTGCCATTTTAAATTTCACATGGAACCTCCACTTGGTGGTCCATAGTCCATATTGATTAAATACCTTGCCTTTAGGCAGAACACTGTCACAGAGTCGAGACAAAAAGGTAACGATATCCTCCTCCGAAGTATATGGGCTATACATCCTTATAGTCACCAATCGTTCTCTACGTGGGAAATGTGGAACTATCTCCACCCCTTCCAAAACCGGACATACCTTCTTTTGCTGCAATATGTTCCAAAATGACTCATAGTCCTCTTCAGAAGCCAGCACCACGTCGTAGTATCCACTTCTGGGAAACTCAAGCATGGATAGGATTTGCTCCCTCTTGACTTCCAGCAACTTAAACAGCACTTCTTCCACGACAAAGACAAGGCCTCTTTCCTTCTTCCGGACATCGAGCAGGGAAATACGAACTCCATTCCGAAATCTCGCAAAAGGCGGCACGCCTTCCGAAGAAAAACCGCAATCTTCCTCCATGTCCATGATGTCCAGACACCTCCCCCACCGAAGTAGGTAGGTGGGGATCGCCTCCCGTTGTCTGGGGACTAAGCCGGCTCCCTGATAGCAGCAGGGGGGTGAAGTCCCTCCGTTAAGAAGGACGATCCCCCCAGGCAAAGGAGCCGGGTACCCCAGACACCCTCTGGCCAGACCAAGTGAGCAGAACTACACTTGATCTTAGCCAAAAGGCCGAGAAGCGATAACCGTGAAAGGGGCGGGCCCAACAAGGTCCCCTTCATGGGCACTATCACTGCTTGCTGTCAGGGAGGCTGCCAGACAATTTTCCATGCACACTCTGGGCTGGGGGGCAGTCAACCACCAGTACACACAGCAGAACCTAAACCCATACCATTATTGCTAAGCAGCAAGACAGGGGCCCATTGCACTCCCACGGGGCCTTTTTAAATGCAATCCATAACCCGGATTTGCCAGGAACCCTTCTTACTCCTCCTACTTGCATGTGACACTGGGCTTAGGATCTGCATAGGAAACACACACACAAGCACACACCTACCTTTGTTGCCTAAAGATGCCTCCTTGGCTGTCCCCAAACGGTATCAAACCAACACCCACGGGAAGCTGTAAGCATAGAGGACATGCCTGCACCCCATTGGACTTACCTGTGTGGGTTAAATCCGGGTTATTTGACAACCTATGGTGGTGATGGTTCTGCTCAGGCAGAGCAGTGCTGATGCTCCTCATAAAGCTGTCGCTGCTGTGAAGGTTCTAGGTGACATCACAATCCCTATGGTTACATACACAACAAAGCTGGGTTGTTGTTGTTTACACTCTGCAAGGCCTGTGGAAGTGAGTGACATCATAGCACTGTAGTTCTGAGGGTTCTAGATGGATGCAACAATCTCCTGTTGCTTCTATGAAGGCCATAATAGACGACATCACCAAACAGCAAACAGCTCCATAGTCACATACACAGCAAAGGAGAGATGTTGTTTACACCTAGTGATGTCAGTGGTATTGAGTGACATCACAGCACAGTGCTAAGGCTCCTGGGCCTGGACACAGCAGCGGCTGCAATATCTCAACGGAGAATACGTTTATATATATGTGTGTGTGTGCGCGTATATATATATATATATATATATATATATATATATATATATATTCTCCGCCGAAATCACTTTTAAACCCATTTCCACCTTTTTTTCCCTTCTCTTCCTCTTACTTTTTTTTCACGTTTTTTTACGTTTTTCTCCTTTTCGCCTCTTTTCTGGGCGTATTATTCTTCTTTTTCTTCTTTTTTTTCGTCTAATGCATACCCCATCAGTGCAGCAATGCTTATTCAATACCGCCAGCAGATGGAGACACTGGGGGATAATTTTCTAAGGATTTATACTGATTTTTCCTGTCTGAATTTGTCGCACAGAAAGTTGCAGGCCAAATATGTGTGACATTTCTGCGACTTTAGCTTCTAGAGCATTTTTACAACATTATACATAGGTGCTGAATACATAAAAAGCGACTGTTCAGCGACAGACAAGTCGCATCGGCTGAAAGTAGGCCAGAATGTCAGTCCATGTTGGAGCAGGTTTAGATACAGTCTAAAGCATAGATCTCAAAGTCTGTGCACAGAATTTAGCAAGGGCCTCGCACCTTCTGATGCATCAGGTAGGTGCACTATAGCATAGCCTAACCCTCTGTACTTTGGTCTATATTGATGCGGGACATAGACAGCCAGCTGATGACCAATCCATTAGTGCAATGGATGGCTGGAAGCATTTGTCTTTGCCTTTGCAATACCACAGAAGCAATGCATGGTCAATGTACAGCAATGACACACCTGTGTGAACAGCCAGGAGACCCCCCCATGTTATGTTACATAGTTACATAGTTAGTACGGTCGAAAAAAGACATATGTCCATCAAGTTCAACCAGGGAATTAAGGGGTAGGGGTGTGGCGCGATATTGGGGAAGGGATGAGATTTTATATTTCTTCATAAGCATTAATCTTATTTTGTCAATTAGGAACATTCAGCACCCACCCGCTATCAAGGCAGCTGCCTATCATGTCATGCCCTACCTGCACAGGTGTGCTGGCTACTCAAATGATCCAATTAAGGAGGCCATTTAGTCAGCAGCAGCAGAAGTCCTGTGCCTGGACGCTCCAACAGCGGCCAGACACAAGCAGAAGCAGCAGAAGCAGCAGCAGCACCACCTTTTGTTTTTTGGCTGCAGCAGCAGCAGCAGCAGCAGCAGCAGCAAGGCCCACAGGGCTGGCTAGCTGGCTAGCCAGCAAGCAGGTAGCAATGAAAGTAGGAATCTTTCTTTTTAACCCTGTAAGGGGGTGGTGCACTGTACCCGAAGATACTGCCATATCGGGTCAATGCATAGGGCGACGGAAGCAAGCTTCGAAATCGGCCCCCGTTCTCAAAAATCCATTTAATATATGGTCCCCAGATAGGGGACGTATCAGATATTAAACTGATAAGAACAGATACTACACTTGATCTTAGCCAAAAGGCCGAGAAGCGATAACCGTGAAAGGGGCGGGCCCAACAAGGTCCCCTTCATGGGCACTATCACTGCTTGCTGTCAGGGAGGCTGCCAGACAATTTTCCATGCACACTCTGGGCTGGGGGGCAGTCAACCACCAGTACACACAGCAGAACCTAAACCCATACCATTATTGCTAAGCAGCAAGACAGGGGCCCATTGCACTCCCACGGGGCCTTTTTAAATGCAATCCATAACCCGGATTTGCCAGGAACCCTTCTTACTCCTCCTACTTGCATGTGACACTGGGCTTAGGATCTGCATAGGAAACACACACACAAGCACACACCTACCTTTGTTGCCTGCAGATGCCTCCTTGGCTGTCCCCAAACGGTATCAAACCAACACCCACGGGAAGCTGTAAGCATAGAGGACATGCCTGCACCCCATTGGACTTACCTGTGTGGGTTAAATCCGGGTTATTTGACAACCTATGGCGGTGATGGTTCTGCTCAGGCAGAGCAGTGCTGATGCTCCTCATAAAGCTGTCGCTGCTGTGAAGGTTCTAGGTGACATCACAATCCCTATGGTTACATACACAACAAAGCTGGGTTGTTGTTGTTTACACTCTGCAAGGCCTGTGGAAGTGAGTGACATCATAGCACTGTAGTTCTGAGGGTTCTAGATGGATGCAACAATCTCCTGTTGCTTCTATGAAGGCCATAATAGACGACATCACCAAACAGCTCCATAGTCACATACACAGCAAAGGAGAGATGTTGTTTACACCTAGTGATGTCAGTGGTATTGAGTGACATCACAGCACAGTGCTAAGGCTCCTGGGCCTGGACACAGCAGCGGCTGCAATATCTCAACGGAGAATACGTTTATATATATGTGTGTGTGTGCGCGTATATATATATATATATATATATATATATATATATATATATATTTCTCCGCCGAAATCACTTTTAAACCCATTTCCACCTTTTTTTCCCTTCTCTTCCTCTTACTTTTTTTTCACGTTTTTTTACGTTTTTCTCCTTTTCGCCTCTTTTCTGGGCGTATTATTCTTCTTTTTCTTCTTTTTTTTCGTCTAATGCATACCCCATCAGTGCAGCAATGCTTATTCAATACCGCCAGCAGATGGAGACACTGGGGGATAATTTTCTAAGGATTTATACTGATTTTTCCTGTCTGAATTTGTCGCACAGAAAGTTGCAGGCCAAATATGTGTGACATTTCTGCGACTTTAGCTTCTAGAGCATTTTTACAACATTATACATAGGTGCTGAATACATAAAAAGCGACTGTTCAGCGACAGACAAGTCGCATCGGCTGAAAGTAGGCCAGAATGTCAGTCCATGTTGGAGCAGGTTTAGATACAGTCTAAAGCATAGATCTCAAAGTCTGTGCACAGAATTTAGCAAGGGCCTCGCACCTTCTGATGCATCAGGTAGGTGCACTATAGCATAGCCTAACCCTCTGTACTTTGGTCTATATTGATGCGGGACATAGACAGCCAGCTGATGACCAATCCATTAGTGCAATGGATGGCTGGAAGCATTTGTCTTTGCCTTTGCAATACCACAGAAGCAATGCATGGTCAATGTACAGCAATGACACACCTGTGTGAACAGCCAGGAGACCCCCCCATGTTATGTTACATAGTTACATAGTTAGTACGGTCGAAAAAAGACATATGTCCATCAAGTTCAACCAGGGAATTAAGGGGTAGGGGTGTGGCGCGATATTGGGGAAGGGATGAGATTTTATATTTCTTCATAAGCATTAATCTTATTTTGTCAATTAGGAACATTCAGCACCCACCCGCTATCAAGGCAGCTGCCTATCATGTCATGCCCTACCTGCACAGGTGTGCTGGCTACTCAAATGATCCAATTAAGGAGGCCATTTAGTCAGCAGCAGCAGAAGTCCTGTGCCTGGACGCTCCAACAGCGGCCAGACACAAGCAGAAGCAGCAGAAGCAGCAGCAGCACCACCTTTTGTTTTTTGGCTGCAGCAGCAGCAGCAGCAGCAGCAGCAGCAGCAAGGCCCACAGGGCTGGCTAGCTGGCTAGCCAGCAAGCAGGTAGCAATGAAAGTAGGAATCTTTCTTTTTAACCCTGTAAGGGGGTGGTGCACTGTACCCGAAGATACTGCCATATCGGGTCAATGCATAGGGCGACGGAAGCAAGCTTCGAAATCGGCCCCCGTTCTCAAAAATCCATTTAATATATGGTCCCCAGATAGGGGACGTATCAGATATTAAACTGATAAGAACAGATACTACACTTGATCTTAGCCAAAAGGCCGAGAAGCGATAACCGTGAAAGGGGCGGGCCCAACAAGGTCCCCTTCATGGGCACTATCACTGCTTGCTGTCAGGGAGGCTGCCAGACAATTTTCCATGCACACTCTGGGCTGGGGGGCAGTCAACCACCAGTACACACAGCAGAACCTAAACCCATACCATTATTGCTAAGCAGCAAGACAGGGGCCCATTGCACTCCCACGGGGCCTTTTTAAATGCAATCCATAACCCGGATTTGCCAGGAACCCTTCTTACTCCTCCTACTTGCATGTGACACTGGGCTTAGGATCTGCATAGGAAACACACACACAAGCACACACCTACCTTTGTTGCCTGCAGATGCCTCCTTGGCTGTCCCCAAACGGTATCAAACCAACACCCACGGGAAGCTGTAAGCATAGAGGACATGCCTGCACCCCATTGGACTTACCTGTGTGGGTTAAATCCGGGTTATTTGACAACCTATGGCGGTGATGGTTCTGCTCAGGCAGAGCAGTGCTGATGCTCCTCATAAAGCTGTCGCTGCTGTGAAGGTTCTAGGTGACATCACAATCCCTATGGTTACATACACAACAAAGCTGGGTTGTTGTTGTTTACACTCTGCAAGGCCTGTGGAAGTGAGTGACATCATAGCACTGTAGTTCTGAGGGTTCTAGATGGATGCAACAATCTCCTGTTGCTTCTATGAAGGCCATAATAGACGACATCACCAAACAGCTCCATAGTCACATACACAGCAAAGGAGAGATGTTGTTTACACCTAGTGATGTCAGTGGTATTGAGTGACATCACAGCACAGTGCTAAGGCTCCTGGGCCTGGACACAGCAGCGGCTGCAATATCTCAACGGAGAATACGTTTATATATATGTGTGTGTGTGCGCGTATATATATATATATATATATATATATATATATATATATATATATTTCTCCGCCGAAATCACTTTTAAACCCATTTCCACCTTTTTTTCCCTTCTCTTCCTCTTACTTTTTTTTCACGTTTTTTTACGTTTTTCTCCTTTTCGCCTCTTTTCTGGGCGTATTATTCTTCTTTTTCTTCTTTTTTTTCGTCTAATGCATACCCCATCAGTGCAGCAATGCTTATTCAATACCGCCAGCAGATGGAGACACTGGGGGATAATTTTCTAAGGATTTATACTGATTTTTCCTGTCTGAATTTGTCGCACAGAAAGTTGCAGGCCAAATATGTGTGACATTTCTGCGACTTTAGCTTCTAGAGCATTTTTACAACATTATACATAGGTGCTGAATACATAAAAAGCGACTGTTCAGCGACAGACAAGTCGCATCGGCTGAAAGTAGGCCAGAATGTCAGTCCATGTTGGAGCAGGTTTAGATACAGTCTAAAGCATAGATCTCAAAGTCTGTGCACAGAATTTAGCAAGGGCCTCGCACCTTCTGATGCATCAGGTAGGTGCACTATAGCATAGCCTAACCCTCTGTACTTTGGTCTATATTGATGCGGGACATAGACAGCCAGCTGATGACCAATCCATTAGTGCAATGGATGGCTGGAAGCATTTGTCTTTGCCTTTGCAATACCACAGAAGCAATGCATGG
Source organism: Hyla sarda (assembly GCF_029499605.1). NCBI lineage: Eukaryota > Metazoa > Chordata > Amphibia > Anura > Hylidae > Hyla > Hyla sarda. Next base: position 70,267 of record NW_026610460.1, on the reverse strand, counting down.
TCAATGTACAGCAATGACACACCTGTGTGAACAGCCAGGAGACCCCCCCATGTTATGTTACATAGTTACATAGTTAGTACGGTCGAAAAAAGACATATGTCCATCAAGTTCAACCAGGGAATTAAGGGGTAGGGGTGTGGCGCGATATTGGGGAAGGGATGAGATTTTATATTTCTTCATAAGCATTAATCTTATTTTGTCAATTAGGAACATTCAGCACCCACCCGCTATCAAGGCAGCTGCCTATCATGTCATGCCCTACCTGCACAGGTGTGCTGGCTACTCAAATGATCCAATTAAGGAGGCCATTTAGTCAGCAGCAGCAGAAGTCCTGTGCCTGGACGCTCCAACAGCGGCCAGACACAAGCAGAAGCAGCAGAAGCAGCAGCAGCACCACCTTTTGTTTTTTGGCTGCAGCAGCAGCAGCAGCAGCAGCAGCAAGGCCCACAGGGCTGGCTAGCTGGCTAGCCAGCAAGCAGGTAGCAATGAAAGTAGGAATCTTTCTTTTTAACCCTGTAAGGGGGTGGTGCACTGTACCCGAAGATACTGCCATATCGGGTCAATGCATAGGGCGACGGAAGCAAGCTTCGAAATCGGCCCCCGTTCTCAAAAATCCATTTAATATATGGTCCCCAGATAGGGGACGTATCAGATATTAAACTGATAAGAACAGATACTACACTTGATCTTAGCCAAAAGGCCGAGAAGCGATAACCGTGAAAGGGGCGGGCCCAACAAGGTCCCCTTCATGGGCACTATCACTGCTTGCTGTCAGGGAGGCTGCCAGACAATTTTCCATGCACACTCTGGGCTGGGGGGCAGTCAACCACCAGTACACACAGCAGAACCTAAACCCATACCATTATTGCTAAGCAGCAAGACAGGGGCCCATTGCACTCCCACGGGGCCTTTTTAAATGCAATCCATAACCCGGATTTGCCAGGAACCCTTCTTACTCCTCCTACTTGCATGTGACACTGGGCTTAGGATCTGCATAGGAAACACACACACAAGCACACACCTACCTTTGTTGCCTGCAGATGCCTCCTTGGCTGTCCCCAAACGGTATCAAACCAACACCCACGGGAAGCTGTAAGCATAGAGGACATGCCTGCACCCCATTGGACTTACCTGTGTGGGTTAAATCCGGGTTATTTGACAACCTATGGCGGTGATGGTTCTGCTCAGGCAGAGCAGTGCTGATGCTCCTCATAAAGCTGTCGCTGCTGTGAAGGTTCTAGGTGACATCACAATCCCTATGGTTACATACACAACAAAGCTGGGTTGTTGTTGTTTACACTCTGCAAGGCCTGTGGAAGTGAGTGACATCATAGCACTGTAGTTCTGAGGGTTCTAGATGGATGCAACAATCTCCTGTTGCTTCTATGAAGGCCATAATAGACGACATCACCAAACAGCTCCATAGTCACATACACAGCAAAGGAGAGATGTTGTTTACACCTAGTGATGTCAGTGGTATTGAGTGACATCACAGCACAGTGCTAAGGCTCCTGGGCCTGGACACAGCAGCGGCTGCAATATCTCAACGGAGAATACGTTTATATATATGTGTGTGTGTGCGCGTATATATATATATATATATATATATATATATATATATATATATATATTTCTCCGCCGAAATCACTTTTAAACCCATTTCCACCTTTTTTTCCCTTCTCTTCCTCTTACTTTTTTTTCACGTTTTTTTACGTTTTTCTCCTTTTCGCCTCTTTTCTGGGCGTATTATTCTTCTTTTTCTTCTTTTTTTTCGTCTAATGCATACCCCATCAGTGCAGCAATGCTTATTCAATACCGCCAGCAGATGGAGACACTGGGGGATAATTTTCTAAGGATTTATACTGATTTTTCCTGTCTGAATTTGTCGCACAGAAAGTTGCAGGCCAAATATGTGTGACATTTCTGCGACTTTAGCTTCTAGAGCATTTTTACAACATTATACATAGGTGCTGAATACATAAAAAGCGACTGTTCAGCGACAGACAAGTCGCATCGGCTGAAAGTAGGCCAGAATGTCAGTCCATGTTGGAGCAGGTTTAGATACAGTCTAAAGCATAGATCTCAAAGTCTGTGCACAGAATTTAGCAAGGGCCTCGCACCTTCTGATGCATCAGGTAGGTGCACTATAGCATAGCCTAACCCTCTGTACTTTGGTCTATATTGATGCGGGACATAGACAGCCAGCTGATGACCAATCCATTAGTGCAATGGATGGCTGGAAGCATTTGTCTTTGCCTTTGCAATACCACAGAAGCAATGCATGGTCAATGTACAGCAATGACACACCTGTGTGAACAGCCAGGAGACCCCCCCATGTTATGTTACATAGTTACATAGTTAGTACGGTCGAAAAAAGACATATGTCCATCAAGTTCAACCAGGGAATTAAGGGGTAGGGGTGTGGCGCGATATTGGGGAAGGGATGAGATTTTATATTTCTTCATAAGCATTAATCTTATTTTGTCAATTAGGAACATTCAGCACCCACCCGCTATCAAGGCAGCTGCCTATCATGTCATGCCCTACCTGCACAGGTGTGCTGGCTACTCAAATGATCCAATTAAGGAGGCCATTTAGTCAGCAGCAGCAGAAGTCCTGTGCCTGGACGCTCCAACAGCGGCCAGACACAAGCAGAAGCAGCAGAAGCAGCAGCAGCACCACCTTTTGTTTTTTGGCTGCAGCAGCAGCAGCAGCAGCAGCAGCAAGGCCCACAGGGCTGGCTAGCTGGCTAGCCAGCAAGCAGGTAGCAATGAAAGTAGGAATCTTTCTTTTTAACCCTGTAAGGGGGTGGTGCACTGTACCCGAAGATACTGCCATATCGGGTCAATGCATAGGGCGACGGAAGCAAGCTTCGAAATCGGCCCCCGTTCTCAAAAATCCATTTAATATATGGTCCCCAGATAGGGGACGTATCAGATATTAAACTGATAAGAACAGATACTACACTTGATCTTAGCCAAAAGGCCGAGAAGCGATAACCGTGAAAGGGGCGGGCCCAACAAGGTCCCCTTCATGGGCACTATCACTGCTTGCTGTCAGGGAGGCTGCCAGACAATTTTCCATGCACACTCTGGGCTGGGGGGCAGTCAACCACCAGTACACACAGCAGAACCTAAACCCATACCATTATTGCTAAGCAGCAAGACAGGGGCCCATTGCACTCCCACGGGGCCTTTTTAAATGCAATCCATAACCCGGATTTGCCAGGAACCCTTCTTACTCCTCCTACTTGCATGTGACACTGGGCTTAGGATCTGCATAGGAAACACACACACAAGCACACACCTACCTTTGTTGCCTGCAGATGCCTCCTTGGCTGTCCCCAAACGGTATCAAACCAACACCCACGGGAAGCTGTAAGCATAGAGGACATGCCTGCACCCCATTGGACTTACCTGTGTGGGTTAAATCCGGGTTATTTGACAACCTATGGCGGTGATGGTTCTGCTCAGGCAGAGCAGTGCTGATGCTCCTCATAAAGCTGTCGCTGCTGTGAAGGTTCTAGGTGACATCACAATCCCTATGGTTACATACACAACAAAGCTGGGTTGTTGTTGTTTACACTCTGCAAGGCCTGTGGAAGTGAGTGACATCATAGCACTGTAGTTCTGAGGGTTCTAGATGGATGCAACAATCTCCTGTTGCTTCTATGAAGGCCATAATAGACGACATCACCAAACAGCTCCATAGTCACATACACAGCAAAGGAGAGATGTTGTTTACACCTAGTGATGTCAGTGGTATTGAGTGACATCACAGCACAGTGCTAAGGCTCCTGGGCCTGGACACAGCAGCGGCTGCAATATCTCAACGGAGAATACGTTTATATATATGTGTGTGTGTGCGCGTATATATATATATATATATATATATATATATATATATTTCTCCGCCGAAATCACTTTTAAACCCATTTCCACCTTTTTTTCCCTTCTCTTCCTCTTACTTTTTTTTCACGTTTTTTTACGTTTTTCTCCTTTTCGCCTCTTTTCTGGGCGTATTATTCTTCTTTTTCTTCTTTTTTTTCGTCTAATGCATACCCCATCAGTGCAGCAATGCTTATTCAATACCGCCAGCAGATGGAGACACTGGGGGATAATTTTCTAAGGATTTATACTGATTTTTCCTGTCTGAATTTGTCGCACAGAAAGTTGCAGGCCAAATATGTGTGACATTTCTGCGACTTTAGCTTCTAGAGCATTTTTACAACATTATACATAGGTGCTGAATACATAAAAAGCGACTGTTCAGCGACAGACAAGTCGCATCGGCTGAAAGTAGGCCAGAATGTCAGTCCATGTTGGAGCAGGTTTAGATACAGTCTAAAGCATAGATCTCAAAGTCTGTGCACAGAATTTAGCAAGGGCCTCGCACCTTCTGATGCATCAGGTAGGTGCACTATAGCATAGCCTAACCCTCTGTACTTTGGTCTATATTGATGCGGGACATAGACAGCCAGCTGATGACCAATCCATTAGTGCAATGGATGGCTGGAAGCATTTGTCTTTGCCTTTGCAATACCACAGAAGCAATGCATGGTCAATGTACAGCAATGACACACCTGTGTGAACAGCCAGGAGACCCCCCCATGTTATGTTACATAGTTACATAGTTAGTACGGTCGAAAAAAGACATATGTCCATCAAGTTCAACCAGGGAATTAAGGGGTAGGGGTGTGGCGCGATATTGGGGAAGGGATGAGATTTTATATTTCTTCATAAGCATTAATCTTATTTTGTCAATTAGGAACATTCAGCACCCACCCGCTATCAAGGCAGCTGCCTATCATGTCATGCCCTACCTGCACAGGTGTGCTGGCTACTCAAATGATCCAATTAAGGAGGCCATTTAGTCAGCAGCAGCAGAAGTCCTGTGCCTGGACGCTCCAACAGCGGCCAGACACAAGCAGAAGCAGCAGAAGCAGCAGCAGCACCACCTTTTGTTTTTTGGCTGCAGCAGCAGCAGCAGCAGCAGCAGCAAGGCCCACAGGGCTGGCTAGCTGGCTAGCCAGCAAGCAGGTAGCAATGAAAGTAGGAATCTTTCTTTTTAACCCTGTAAGGGGGTGGTGCACTGTACCCGAAGATACTGCCATATCGGGTCAATGCATAGGGCGACGGAAGCAAGCTTCGAAATCGGCCCCCGTTCTCAAAAATCCATTTAATATATGGTCCCCAGATAGGGGACGTATCAGATATTAAACTGATAAGAACAGATACTACACTTGATCTTAGCCAAAAGGCCGAGAAGCGATAACCGTGAAAGGGGCGGGCCCAACAAGGTCCCCTTCATGGGCACTATCACTGCTTGCTGTCAGGGAGGCTGCCAGACAATTTTCCATGCACACTCTGGGCTGGGGGGCAGTCAACCACCAGTACACACAGCAGAACCTAAACCCATACCATTATTGCTAAGCAGCAAGACAGGGGCCCATTGCACTCCCACGGGGCCTTTTTAAATGCAATCCATAACCCGGATTTGCCAGGAACCCTTCTTACTCCTCCTACTTGCATGTGACACTGGGCTTAGGATCTGCATAGGAAACACACACACAAGCACACACCTACCTTTGTTGCCTGCAGATGCCTCCTTGGCTGTCCCCAAACGGTATCAAACCAACACCCACGGGAAGCTGTAAGCATAGAGGACATGCCTGCACCCCATTGGACTTACCTGTGTGGGTTAAATCCGGGTTATTTGACAACCTATGGCGGTGATGGTTCTGCTCAGGCAGAGCAGTGCTGATGCTCCTCATAAAGCTGTCGCTGCTGTGAAGGTTCTAGGTGACATCACAATCCCTATGGTTACATACACAACAAAGCTGGGTTGTTGTTGTTTACACTCTGCAAGGCCTGTGGAAGTGAGTGACATCATAGCACTGTAGTTCTGAGGGTTCTAGATGGATGCAACAATCTCCTGTTGCTTCTATGAAGGCCATAATAGACGACATCACCAAACAGCTCCATAGTCACATACACAGCAAAGGAGAGATGTTGTTTACACCTAGTGATGTCAGTGGTATTGAGTGACATCACAGCACAGTGCTAAGGCTCCTGGGCCTGGACACAGCAGCGGCTGCAATATCTCAACGGAGAATATGTTTATATATATGTGTGTGTGTGCGCGTATATATATATATATATATATATATATATATATATATATATATTTCTCCGCCGAAATCACTTTTAAACCCATTTCCACCTTTTTTTCCCTTCTCTTCCTCTTACTTTTTTTTCACGTTTTTTTACGTTTTTCTCCTTTTCGCCTCTTTTCTGGGCGTATTATTCTTCTTTTTCTTCTTTTTTTTCGTCTAATGCATACCCCATCAGTGCAGCAATGCTTATTCAATACCGCCAGCAGATGGAGACACTGGGGGATAATTTTCTAAGGATTTATACTGATTTTTCCTGTCTGAATTTGTCGCACAGAAAGTTGCAGGCCAAATATGTGTGACATTTCTGCGACTTTAGCTTCTAGAGCATTTTTACAACATTATACATAGGTGCTGAATACATAAAAAGCGACTGTTCAGCGACAGACAAGTCGCATCGGCTGAAAGTAGGCCAGAATGTCAGTCCATGTTGGAGCAGGTTTAGATACAGTCTAAAGCATAGATCTCAAAGTCTGTGCACAGAATTTAGCAAGGGCCTCGCACCTTCTGATGCATCAGGTAGGTGCACTATAGCATAGCCTAACCCTCTGTACTTTGGTCTATATTGATGCGGGACATAGACAGCCAGCTGATGACCAATCCATTAGTGCAATGGATGGCTGGAAGCATTTGTCTTTGCCTTTGCAATACCACAGAAGCAATGCATGGTCAATGTACAGCAATGACACACCTGTGTGAACAGCCAGGAGACCCCCCCATGTTATGTTACATAGTTACATAGTTAGTACGGTCGAAAAAAGACATATGTCCATCAAGTTCAACCAGGGAATTAAGGGGTAGGGGTGTGGCGCGATATTGGGGAAGGGATGAGATTTTATATTTCTTCATAAGCATTAATCTTATTTTGTCAATTAGGAACATTCAGCACCCACCCGCTATCAAGGCAGCTGCCTATCATGTCATGCCCTACCTGCACAGGTGTGCTGGCTACTCAAATGATCCAATTAAGGAGGCCATTTAGTCAGCAGCAGCAGAAGTCCTGTGCCTGGACGCTCCAACAGCGGCCAGACACAAGCAGAAGCAGCAGAAGCAGCAGCAGCACCACCTTTTGTTTTTTGGCTGCAGCAGCAGCAGCAGCAGCAAGGCCCACAGGGCTGGCTAGCTGGCTAGCCAGCAAGCAGGTAGCAATGAAAGTAGGAATCTTTCTTTTTAACCCTGTAAGGGGGTGGTGCACTGTACCCGAAGATACTGCCATATCGGGTCAATGCATAGGGCGACGGAAGCAAGCTTCGAAATCGGCCCCCGTTCTCAAAAATCCATTTAATATATGGTCCCCAGATAGGGGACGTATCAGATATTAAACTGATAAGAACAGATACTACACTTGATCTTAGCCAAAAGGCCGAGAAGCGATAACCGTGAAAGGGGCGGGCCCAACAAGGTCCCCTTCATGGGCACTATCACTGCTTGCTGTCAGGGAGGCTGCCAGACAATTTTCCATGCACACTCTGGGCTGGGGGGCAGTCAACCACCAGTACACACAGCAGAACCTAAACCCATACCATTATTGCTAAGCAGCAAGACAGGGGCCCATTGCACTCCCACGGGGCCTTTTTAAATGCAATCCATAACCCGGATTTGCCAGGAACCCTTCTTACTCCTCCTACTTGCATGTGACACTGGGCTTAGGATCTGCATAGGAAACACACACACAAGCACACACCTACCTTTGTTGCCTGCAGATGCCTCCTTGGCTGTCCCCAAACGGTATCAAACCAACACCCACGGGAAGCTGTAAGCATAGAGGACATGCCTGCACCCCATTGGACTTACCTGTGTGGGTTAAATCCGGGTTATTTGACAACCTATGGCGGTGATGGTTCTGCTCAGGCAGAGCAGTGCTGATGCTCCTCATAAAGCTGTCGCTGCTGTGAAGGTTCTAGGTGACATCACAATCCCTATGGTTACATACACAACAAAGCTGGGTTGTTGTTGTTTACACTCTGCAAGGCCTGTGGAAGTGAGTGACATCATAGCACTGTAGTTCTGAGGGTTCTAGATGGATGCAACAATCTCCTGTTGCTTCTATGAAGGCCATAATAGACGACATCACCAAACAGCTCCATAGTCACATACACAGCAAAGGAGAGATGTTGTTTACACCTAGTGATGTCAGTGGTATTGAGTGACATCACAGCACAGTGCTAAGGCTCCTGGGCCTGGACACAGCAGCGGCTGCAATATCTCAACGGAGAATACGTTTATATATATGTGTGTGTGTGCGCGTATATATATATATATATATATATATATATATATATATATATATTTCTCCGCCGAAATCACTTTTAAACCCATTTCCACCTTTTTTTCCCTTCTCTTCCTCTTACTTTTTTTTCACGTTTTTTTACGTTTTTCTCCTTTTCGCCTCTTTTCTGGGCGTATTATTCTTCTTTTTCTTCTTTTTTTTCGTCTAATGCATACCCCATCAGTGCAGCAATGCTTATTCAATACCGCCAGCAGATGGAGACACTGGGGGATAATTTTCTAAGGATTTATACTGATTTTTCCTGTCTGAATTTGTCGCACAGAAAGTTGCAGGCCAAATATGTGTGACATTTCTGCGACTTTAGCTTCTAGAGCATTTTTACAACATTATACATAGGTGCTGAATACATAAAAAGCGACTGTTCAGCGACAGACAAGTCGCATCGGCTGAAAGTAGGCCAGAATGTCAGTCCATGTTGGAGCAGGTTTAGATACAGTCTAAAGCATAGATCTCAAAGTCTGTGCACAGAATTTAGCAAGGGCCTCGCACCTTCTGATGCATCAGGTAGGTGCACTATAGCATAGCCTAACCCTCTGTACTTTGGTCTATATTGATGCGGGACATAGACAGCCAGCTGATGACCAATCCATTAGTGCAATGGATGGCTGGAAGCATTTGTCTTTGCCTTTGCAATACCACAGAAGCAATGCATGGTCAATGTACAGCAATGACACACCTGTGTGAACAGCCAGGAGACCCCCCCATGTTATGTTACATAGTTACATAGTTAGTACGGTCGAAAAAAGACATATGTCCATCAAGTTCAACCAGGGAATTAAGGGGTAGGGGTGTGGCGCGATATTGGGGAAGGGATGAGATTTTATATTTCTTCATAAGCATTAATCTTATTTTGTCAATTAGGAACATTCAGCACCCACCCGCTATCAAGGCAGCTGCCTATCATGTCATGCCCTACCTGCACAGGTGTGCTGGCTACTCAAATGATCCAATTAAGGAGGCCATTTAGTCAGCAGCAGCAGAAGTCCTGTGCCTGGACGCTCCAACAGCGGCCAGACACAAGCAGAAGCAGCAGAAGCAGCAGCAGCACCACCTTTTGTTTTTTGGCTGCAGCAGCAGCAGCAGCAGCAGCAGCAGCAGCAGCAAGGCCCACAGGGCTGGCTAGCTGGCTAGCCAGCAAGCAGGTAGCAATGAAAGTAGGAATCTTTCTTTTTAACCCTGTAAGGGGGTGGTGCACTGTACCCGAAGATACTGCCATATCGGGTCAATGCATAGGGCGACGGAAGCAAGCTTCGAAATCGGCCCCCGTTCTCAAAAATCCATTTAATATATGGTCCCCAGATAGGGGACGTATCAGATATTAAACTGATAAGAACAGATACTACACTTGATCTTAGCCAAAAGGCCGAGAAGCGATAACCGTGAAAGGGGCGGGCCCAACAAGGTCCCCTTCATGGGCACTATCACTGCTTGCTGTCAGGGAGGCTGCCAGACAATTTTCCATGCACACTCTGGGCTGGGGGGCAGTCAACCACCAGTACACACAGCAGAACCTAAACCCATACCATTATTGCTAAGCAGCAAGACAGGGGCCCATTGCACTCCCACGGGGCCTTTTTAAATGCAATCCATAACCCGGATTTGCCAGGAACCCTTCTTACTCCTCCTACTTGCATGTGACACTGGGCTTAGGATCTGCATAGGAAACACACACAAGCACACACCTACCTTTGTTGCCTGCAGATGCCTCCTTGGCTGTCCCCAAACGGTATCAAACCAACACCCACGGGAAGCTGTAAGCATAGAGGACATGCCTGCACCCCATTGGACTTACCTGTGTGGGTTAAATCCGGGTTATTTGACAACCTATGGCGGTGATGGTTCTGCTCAGGCAGAGCAGTGCTGATGCTCCTCATAAAGCTGTCGCTGCTGTGAAGGTTCTAGGTGACATCACAATCCCTATGGTTACATACACAACAAAGCTGGGTTGTTGCTGTTTACACTCTGCAAGGCCTGTGGAAGTGAGTGACATCATAGCACTGTAGTTCTGAGGGTTCTAGATGGATGCAACAATCTCCTGTTGCTTCTATGAAGGCCATAATAGACGACATCACCAAACAGCTCCATAGTCACATACACAGCAAAGGAGAGATGTTGTTTACACCTAGTGATGTCAGTGGTATTGAGTGACATCACAGCACAGTGCTAAGGCTCCTGGGCCTGGACACAGCAGCGGCTGCAATATCTCAACGGAGAATACGTTTATATATATGTGTGTGTGTGCGCGTATATATATATATATATATATATATATATATATATATATATATATATTCTCCGCCGAAATCACTTTTAAACCCATTTCCACCTTTTTTTCCCTTCTCTTCCTCTTACTTTTTTTTCACGTTTTTTTACGTTTTTCTCCTTTTCGCCTCTTTTCTGGGCGTATTATTCTTCTTTTTCTTCTTTTTTTTCGTCTAATGCATACCCCATCAGTGCAGCAATGCTTATTCAATACCGCCAGCAGATGGAGACACTGGGGGATAATTTTCTAAGGATTTATACTGATTTTTCCTGTCTGAATTTGTCGCACAGAAAGTTGCAGGCCAAATATGTGTGACATTTCTGCGACTTTAGCTTCTAGAGCATTTTTACAACATTATACATAGGTGCTGAATACATAAAAAGCGACTGTTCAGCGACAGACAAGTCGCATCGGCTGAAAGTAGGCCAGAATGTCAGTCCATGTTGGAGCAGGTTTAGATACAGTCTAAAGCATAGATCTCAAAGTCTGTGCACAGAATTTAGCAAGGGCCTCGCACCTTCTGATGCATCAGGTAGGTGCACTATAGCATAGCCTAACCCTCTGTACTTTGGTCTATATTGATGCGGGACATAGACAGCCAGCTGATGACCAATCCATTAGTGCAATGGATGGCTGGAAGCATTTGTCTTTGCCTTTGCAATACCACAGAAGCAATGCATGGTCAATGTACAGCAATGACACACCTGTGTGAACAGCCAGGAGACCCCCCCATGTTATGTTACATAGTTACATAGTTAGTACGGTCGAAAAAAGACATATGTCCATCAAGTTCAACCAGGGAATTAAGGGGTAGGGGTGTGGCGCGATATTGGGGAAGGGATGAGATTTTATATTTCTTCATAAGCATTAATCTTATTTTGTCAATTAGGAACATTCAGCACCCACCCGCTATCAAGGCAGCTGCCTATCATGTCATGCCCTACCTGCACAGGTGTGCTGGCTACTCAAATGATCCAATTAAGGAGGCCATTTAGTCAGCAGCAGCAGAAGTCCTGTGCCTGGACGCTCCAACAGCGGCCAGACACAAGCAGAAGCAGCAGAAGCAGCAGCAGCACCACCTTTTGTTTTTTGGCTGCAGCAGCAGCAGCAGCAGCAGCAGCAAGGCCCACAGGGCTGGCTAGCTGGCTAGCCAGCAAGCAGGTAGCAATGAAAGTAGGAATCTTTCTTTTTAACCCTGTAAGGGGGTGGTGCACTGTACCCGAAGATACTGCCATATCGGGTCAATGCATAGGGCGACGGAAGCAAGCTTCGAAATCGGCCCCCGTTCTCAAAAATCCATTTAATATATGGTCCCCAGATAGGGGACGTATCAGATATTAAACTGATAAGAACAGATACTACACTTGATCTTAGCCAAAAGGCCGAGAAGCGATAACCGTGAAAGGGGCGGGCCCAACAAGGTCCCCTTCATGGGCACTATCACTGCTTGCTGTCAGGGAGGCTGCCAGACAATTTTCCATGCACACTCTGGGCTGGGGGGCAGTCAACCACCAGTACACACAGCAGAACCTAAACCCATACCATTATTGCTAAGCAGCAAGACAGGGGCCCATTGCACTCCCACGGGGCCTTTTTAAATGCAATCCATAACCCGGATTTGCCAGGAACCCTTCTTACTCCTCCTACTTGCATGTGACACTGGGCTTAGGATCTGCATAGGAAACACACACACAAGCACACACCTACCTTTGTTGCCTGCAGATGCCTCCTTGGCTGTCCCCAAACGGTATCAAACCAACACCCACGGGAAGCTGTAAGCATAGAGGACATGCCTGCACCCCATTGGACTTACCTGTGTGGGTTAAATCCGGGTTATTTGACAACCTATGGCGGTGATGGTTCTGCTCAGGCAGAGCAGTGCTGATGCTCCTCATAAAGCTGTCGCTGCTGTGAAGGTTCTAGGTGACATCACAATCCCTATGGTTACATACACAACAAAGCTGGGTTGTTGTTGTTTACACTCTGCAAGGCCTGTGGAAGTGAGTGACATCATAGCACTGTAGTTCTGAGGGTTCTAGATGGATGCAACAATCTCCTGTTGCTTCTATGAAGGCCATAATAGACGACATCACCAAACAGCTCCATAGTCACATACACAGCAAAGGAGAGATGTTGTTTACACCTAGTGATGTCAGTGGTATTGAGTGACATCACAGCACAGTGCTAAGGCTCCTGGGCCTGGACACAGCAGCGGCTGCAATATCTCAACGGAGAATACGTTTATATATATGTGTGTGTGTGCGCGTATATATATATATATATATATATATATATATATATATATATATATATATATATATATTTCTCCGCCGAAATCACTTTTAAACCCATTTCCACCTTTTTTTCCCTTCTCTTCCTCTTACTTTTTTTTCACGTTTTTTTACGTTTTTCTCCTTTTCGCCTCTTTTCTGGGCGTATTATTCTTCTTTTTCTTCTTTTTTTTCGTCTAATGCATACCCCATCAGTGCAGCAATGCTTATTCAATACCGCCAGCAGATGGAGACACTGGGGGATAATTTTCTAAGGATTTATACTGATTTTTCCTGTCTGAATTTGTCGCACAGAAAGTTGCAGGCCAAATATGTGTGACATTTCTGCGACTTTAGCTTCTAGAGCATTTTTACAACATTATACATAGGTGCTGAATACATAAAAAGCGACTGTTCAGCGACAGACAAGTCGCATCGGCTGAAAGTAGGCCAGAATGTCAGTCCATGTTGGAGCAGGTTTAGATACAGTCTAAAGCATAGATCTCAAAGTCTGTGCACAGAATTTAGCAAGGGCCTCGCACCTTCTGATGCATCAGGTAGGTGCACTATAGCATAGCCTAACCCTCTGTACTTTGGTCTATATTGATGCGGGACATAGACAGCCAGCTGATGACCAATCCATTAGTGCAATGGATGGCTGGAAGCATTTGTCTTTGCCTTTGCAATACCACAGAAGCAATGCATGGTCAATGTACAGCAATGACACACCTGTGTGAACAGCCAGGAGACCCCCCCATGTTATGTTACATAGTTACATAGTTAGTACGGTCGAAAAAAGACATATGTCCATCAAGTTCAACCAGGGAATTAAGGGGTAGGGGTGTGGCGCGATATTGGGGAAGGGATGAGATTTTATATTTCTTCATAAGCATTAATCTTATTTTGTCAATTAGGAACATTCAGCACCCACCCGCTATCAAGGCAGCTGCCTATCATGTCATGCCCTACCTGCACAGGTGTGCTGGCTACTCAAATGATCCAATTAAGGAGGCCATTTAGTCAGCAGCAGCAGAAGTCCTGTGCCTGGACGCTCCAACAGCGGCCAGACACAAGCAGAAGCAGCAGAAGCAGCAGCAGCACCACCTTTTGTTTTTTGGCTGCAGCAGCAGCAGCAGCAGCAGCAGCAAGGCCCACAGGGCTGGCTAGCTGGCTAGCCAGCAAGCAGGTAGCAATGAAAGTAGGAATCTTTCTTTTTAACCCTGTAAGGGGGTGGTGCACTGTACCCGAAGATACTGCCATATCGGGTCAATGCATAGGGCGACGGAAGCAAGCTTCGAAATCGGCCCCCGTTCTCAAAAATCCATTTAATATATGGTCCCCAGATAGGGGACGTATCAGATATTAAACTGATAAGAACAGATACTACACTTGATCTTAGCCAAAAGGCCGAGAAGCGATAACCGTGAAAGGGGCGGGCCCAACAAGGTCCCCTTCATGGGCACTATCACTGCTTGCTGTCAGGGAGGCTGCCAGACAATTTTCCATGCACACTCTGGGCTGGGGGGCAGTCAACCACCAGTACACACAGCAGAACCTAAACCCATACCATTATTGCTAAGCAGCAAGACAGGGGCCCATTGCACTCCCACGGGGCCTTTTTAAATGCAATCCATAACCCGGATTTGCCAGGAACCCTTCTTACTCCTCCTACTTGCATGTGACACTGGGCTTAGGATCTGCATAGGAAACACACACACAAGCACACACCTACCTTTGTTGCCTGCAGATGCCTCCTTGGCTGTCCCCAAACGGTATCAAACCAACACCCACGGGAAGCTGTAAGCATAGAGGACATGCCTGCACCCCATTGGACTTACCTGTGTGGGTTAAATCCGGGTTATTTGACAACCTATGGCGGTGATGGTTCTGCTCAGGCAGAGCAGTGCTGATGCTCCTCATAAAGCTGTCGCTGCTGTGAAGGTTCTAGGTGACATCACAATCCCTATGGTTACATACACAACAAAGCTGGGTTGTTGTTGTTTACACTCTGCAAGGCCTGTGGAAGTGAGTGACATCATAGCACTGTAGTTCTGAGGGTTCTAGATGGATGCAACAATCTCCTGTTGCTTCTATGAAGGCCATAATAGACGACATCACCAAACAGCTCCATAGTCACATACACAGCAAAGGAGAGATGTTGTTTACACCTAGTGATGTCAGTGGTATTGAGTGACATCACAGCACAGTGCTAAGGCTCCTGGGCCTGGACACAGCAGCGGCTGCAATATCTCAACGGAGAATACGTTTATATATATGTGTGTGTGTGCGCGTATATATATATATATATATATATATATATATATATATATATATATATTCTCCGCCGAAATCACTTTTAAACCCATTTCCACCTTTTTTTCCCTTCTCTTCCTCTTACTTTTTTTTCACGTTTTTTTACGTTTTTCTCCTTTTCGCCTCTTTTCTGGGCGTATTATTCTTCTTTTTCTTCTTTTTTTTCGTCTAATGCATACCCCATCAGTGCAGCAATGCTTATTCAATACCGCCAGCAGATGGAGACACTGGGGGATAATTTTCTAAGGATTTATACTGATTTTTCCTGTCTGAATTTGTCGCACAGAAAGTTGCAGGCCAAATATGTGTGACATTTCTGCGACTTTAGCTTCTAGAGCATTTTTACAACATTATACATAGGTGCTGAATACATAAAAAGCGACTGTTCAGCGACAGACAAGTCGCATCGGCTGAAAGTAGGCCAGAATGTCAGTCCATGTTGGAGCAGGTTTAGATACAGTCTAAAGCATAGATCTCAAAGTCTGTGCACAGAATTTAGCAAGGGCCTCGCACCTTCTGATGCATCAGGTAGGTGCACTATAGCATAGCCTAACCCTCTGTACTTTGGTCTATATTGATGCGGGACATAGACAGCCAGCTGATGACCA
This sequence comes from Hyla sarda, assembly GCF_029499605.1. NCBI lineage: Eukaryota > Metazoa > Chordata > Amphibia > Anura > Hylidae > Hyla > Hyla sarda. The sequence goes on along the minus strand of NW_026610460.1, from coordinate 54,351 downwards.
ATCCATTAGTGCAATGGATGGCTGGAAGCATTTGTCTTTGCCTTTGCAATACCACAGAAGCAATGCATGGTCAATGTACAGCAATGACACACCTGTGTGAACAGCCAGGAGACCCCCCCATGTTATGTTACATAGTTACATAGTTAGTACGGTCGAAAAAAGACATATGTCCATCAAGTTCAACCAGGGAATTAAGGGGTAGGGGTGTGGCGCGATATTGGGGAAGGGATGAGATTTTATATTTCTTCATAAGCATTAATCTTATTTTGTCAATTAGGAACATTCAGCACCCACCCGCTATCAAGGCAGCTGCCTATCATGTCATGCCCTACCTGCACAGGTGTGCTGGCTACTCAAATGATCCAATTAAGGAGGCCATTTAGTCAGCAGCAGCAGAAGTCCTGTGCCTGGACGCTCCAACAGCGGCCAGACACAAGCAGAAGCAGCAGAAGCAGCAGCAGCACCACCTTTTGTTTTTTGGCTGCAGCAGCAGCAGCAGCAGCAGCAGCAAGGCCCACAGGGCTGGCTAGCTGGCTAGCCAGCAAGCAGGTAGCAATGAAAGTAGGAATCTTTCTTTTTAACCCTGTAAGGGGGTGGTGCACTGTACCCGAAGATACTGCCATATCGGGTCAATGCATAGGGCGACGGAAGCAAGCTTCGAAATCGGCCCCCGTTCTCAAAAATCCATTTAATATATGGTCCCCAGATAGGGGACGTATCAGATATTAAACTGATAAGAACAGATACTACACTTGATCTTAGCCAAAAGGCCGAGAAGCGATAACCGTGAAAGGGGCGGGCCCAACAAGGTCCCCTTCATGGGCACTATCACTGCTTGCTGTCAGGGAGGCTGCCAGACAATTTTCCATGCACACTCTGGGCTGGGGGGCAGTCAACCACCAGTACACACAGCAGAACCTAAACCCATACCATTATTGCTAAGCAGCAAGACAGGGGCCCATTGCACTCCCACGGGGCCTTTTTAAATGCAATCCATAACCCGGATTTGCCAGGAACCCTTCTTACTCCTCCTACTTGCATGTGACACTGGGCTTAGGATCTGCATAGGAAACACACACACAAGCACACACCTACCTTTGTTGCCTGCAGATGCCTCCTTGGCTGTCCCCAAACGGTATCAAACCAACACCCACGGGAAGCTGTAAGCATAGAGGACATGCCTGCACCCCATTGGACTTACCTGTGTGGGTTAAATCCGGGTTATTTGACAACCTATGGCGGTGATGGTTCTGCTCAGGCAGAGCAGTGCTGATGCTCCTCATAAAGCTGTCGCTGCTGTGAAGGTTCTAGGTGACATCACAATCCCTATGGTTACATACACAACAAAGCTGGGTTGTTGTTGTTTACACTCTGCAAGGCCTGTGGAAGTGAGTGACATCATAGCACTGTAGTTCTGAGGGTTCTAGATGGATGCAACAATCTCCTGTTGCTTCTATGAAGGCCATAATAGACGACATCACCAAACAGCTCCATAGTCACATACACAGCAAAGGAGAGATGTTGTTTACACCTAGTGATGTCAGTGGTATTGAGTGACATCACAGCACAGTGCTAAGGCTCCTGGGCCTGGACACAGCAGCGGCTGCAATATCTCAACGGAGAATACGTTTATATATATGTGTGTGTGTGCGCGTATATATATATATATATATATATATATATATATATATATTTCTCCGCCGAAATCACTTTTAAACCCATTTCCACCTTTTTTTCCCTTCTCTTCCTCTTACTTTTTTTTCACGTTTTTTTACGTTTTTCTCCTTTTCGCCTCTTTTCTGGGCGTATTATTCTTCTTTTTCTTCTTTTTTTTCGTCTAATGCATACCCCATCGGTGCAGCAATGCTTATTCAATACCGCCAGCAGATGGAGACACTGGGGGATAATTTTCTAAGGATTTATACTGATTTTTCCTGTCTGAATTTGTCGCACAGAAAGTTGCAGGCCAAATATGTGTGACATTTCTGCGACTTTAGCTTCTAGAGCATTTTTACAACATTATACATAGGTGCTGAATACATAAAAAGCGACTGTTCAGCGACAGACAAGTCGCATCGGCTGAAAGTAGGCCAGAATGTCAGTCCATGTTGGAGCAGGTTTAGATACAGTCTAAAGCATAGATCTCAAAGTCTGTGCACAGAATTTAGCAAGGGCCTCGCACCTTCTGATGCATCAGGTAGGTGCACTATAGCATAGCCTAACCCTCTGTACTTTGGTCTATATTGATGCGGGACATAGACAGCCAGCTGATGACCAATCCATTAGTGCAATGGATGGCTGGAAGCATTTGTCTTTGCCTTTGCAATACCACAGAAGCAATGCATGGTCAATGTACAGCAATGACACACCTGTGTGAACAGCCAGGAGACCCCCCCATGTTATGTTACATAGTTACATAGTTAGTACGGTCGAAAAAAGACATATGTCCATCAAGTTCAACCAGGGAATTAAGGGGTAGGGGTGTGGCGCGATATTGGGGAAGGGATGAGATTTTATATTTCTTCATAAGCATTAATCTTATTTTGTCAATTAGGAACATTCAGCACCCACCCGCTATCAAGGCAGCTGCCTATCATGTCATGCCCTACCTGCACAGGTGTGCTGGCTACTCAAATGATCCAATTAAGGAGGCCATTTAGTCAGCAGCAGCAGAAGTCCTGTGCCTGGACGCTCCAACAGCGGCCAGACACAAGCAGAAGCAGCAGAAGCAGCAGCAGCACCACCTTTTGTTTTTTGGCTGCAGCAGCAGCAGCAGCAGCAGCAGCAAGGCCCACAGGGCTGGCTAGCTGGCTAGCCAGCAAGCAGGTAGCAATGAAAGTAGGAATCTTTCTTTTTAACCCTGTAAGGGGGTGGTGCACTGTACCCGAAGATACTGCCATATCGGGTCAATGCATAGGGCGACGGAAGCAAGCTTTGAAATCGGCCCCCGTTCTCAAAAATCCATTTAATATATGGTCCCCAGATAGGGGACGTATCAGATATTAAACTGATAAGAACAGATACTACACTTGATCTTAGCCAAAAGGCCGAGAAGCGATAACCGTGAAAGGGGCGGGCCCAACAAGGTCCCCTTCATGGGCACTATCACTGCTTGCTGTCAGGGAGGCTGCCAGACAATTTTCCATGCACACTCTGGGCTGGGGGGCAGTCAACCACCAGTACACACAGCAGAACCTAAACCCATACCATTATTGCTAAGCAGCAAGACAGGGGCCCATTGCACTCCCACGGGGCCTTTTTAAATGCAATCCATAACCCGGATTTGCCAGGAACCCTTCTTACTCCTCCTACTTGCATGTGACACTGGGCTTAGGATCTGCATAGGAAACACACACACAAGCACACACCTACCTTTGTTGCCTGCAGATGCCTCCTTGGCTGTCCCCAAACGGTATCAAACCAACACCCACGGGAAGCTGTAAGCATAGAGGACATGCCTGCACCCCATTGGACTTACCTGTGTGGGTTAAATCCGGGTTATTTGACAACCTATGGCGGTGATGGTTCTGCTCAGGCAGAGCAGTGCTGATGCTCCTCATAAAGCTGTCGCTGCTGTGAAGGTTCTAGGTGACATCACAATCCCTATGGTTACATACACAACAAAGCTGGGTTGTTGTTGTTTACACTCTGCAAGGCCTGTGGAAGTGAGTGACATCATAGCACTGTAGTTCTGAGGGTTCTAGATGGATGCAACAATCTCCTGTTGCTTCTATGAAGGCCATAATAGACGACATCACCAAACAGCTCCATAGTCACATACACAGCAAAGGAGAGATGTTGTTTACACCTAGTGATGTCAGTGGTATTGAGTGACATCACAGCACAGTGCTAAGGCTCCTGGGCCTGGACACAGCAGCGGCTGCAATATCTCAACGGAGAATACGTTTATATATATGTGTGTGTGTGCGCGTATATATATATATATATATATATATATATATATATATTTCTCCGCCGAAATCACTTTTAAACCCATTTCCACCTTTTTTTCCCTTCTCTTCCTCTTACTTTTTTTTCACGTTTTTTTACGTTTTTCTCCTTTTCGCCTCTTTTCTGGGCGTATTATTCTTCTTTTTCTTCTTTTTTTTCGTCTAATGCATACCCCATCAGTGCAGCAATGCTTATTCAATACCGCCAGCAGATGGAGACACTGGGGGATAATTTTCTAAGGATTTATACTGATTTTTCCTGTCTGAATTTGTCGCACAGAAAGTTGCAGGCCAAATATGTGTGACATTTCTGCGACTTTAGCTTCTAGAGCATTTTTACAACATTATACATAGGTGCTGAATACATAAAAAGCGACTGTTCAGCGACAGACAAGTCGCATCGGCTGAAAGTAGGCCAGAATGTCAGTCCATGTTGGAGCAGGTTTAGATACAGTCTAAAGCATAGATCTCAAAGTCTGTGCACAGAATTTAGCAAGGGCCTCGCACCTTCTGATGCATCAGGTAGGTGCACTATAGCATAGCCTAACCCTCTGTACTTTGGTCTATATTGATGCGGGACATAGACAGCCAGCTGATGACCAATCCATTAGTGCAATGGATGGCTGGAAGCATTTGTCTTTGCCTTTGCAATACCACAGAAGCAATGCATGGTCAATGTACAGCAATGACACACCTGTGTGAACAGCCAGGAGACCCCCCCATGTTATGTTACATAGTTACATAGTTAGTACGGTCGAAAAAAGACATATGTCCATCAAGTTCAACCAGGGAATTAAGGGGTAGGGGTGTGGCGCGATATTGGGGAAGGGATGAGATTTTATATTTCTTCATAAGCATTAATCTTATTTTGTCAATTAGGAACATTCAGCACCCACCCGCTATCAAGGCAGCTGCCTATCATGTCATGCCCTACCTGCACAGGTGTGCTGGCTACTCAAATGATCCAATTAAGGAGGCCATTTAGTCAGCAGCAGCAGAAGTCCTGTGCCTGGACGCTCCAACAGCGGCCAGACACAAGCAGAAGCAGCAGAAGCAGCAGCAGCACCACCTTTTGTTTTTTGGCTGCAGCAGCAGCAGCAGCAGCAGCAGCAAGGCCCACAGGGCTGGCTAGCTGGCTAGCCAGCAAGCAGGTAGCAATGAAAGTAGGAATCTTTCTTTTTAACCCTGTAAGGGGGTGGTGCACTGTACCCGAAGATACTGCCATATCGGGTCAATGCATAGGGCGACGGAAGCAAGCTTCGAAATCGGCCCCCGTTCTCAAAAATCCATTTAATATATGGTCCCCAGATAGGGGACGTATCAGATATTAAACTGATAAGAACAGATACTACACTTGATCTTAGCCAAAAGGCCGAGAAGCGATAACCGTGAAAGGGGCGGGCCCAACAAGGTCCCCTTCATGGGCACTATCACTGCTTGCTGTCAGGGAGGCTGCCAGACAATTTTCCATGCACACTCTGGGCTGGGGGGCAGTCAACCACCAGTACACACAGCAGAACCTAAACCCATACCATTATTGCTAAGCAGCAAGACAGGGGCCCATTGCACTCCCACGGGGCCTTTTTAAATGCAATCCATAACCCGGATTTGCCAGGAACCCTTCTTACTCCTCCTACTTGCATGTGACACTGGGCTTAGGATCTGCATAGGAAACACACACACAAGCACACACCTACCTTTGTTGCCTGCAGATGCCTCCTTGGCTGTCCCCAAACGGTATCAAACCAACACCCACGGGAAGCTGTAAGCATAGAGGACATGCCTGCACCCCATTGGACTTACCTGTGTGGGTTAAATCCGGGTTATTTGACAACCTATGGCGGTGATGGTTCTGCTCAGGCAGAGCAGTGCTGATGCTCCTCATAAAGCTGTCGCTGCTGTGAAGGTTCTAGGTGACATCACAATCCCTATGGTTACATACACAACAAAGCTGGGTTGTTGTTGTTTACACTCTGCAAGGCCTGTGGAAGTGAGTGACATCATAGCACTGTAGTTCTGAGGGTTCTAGATGGATGCAACAATCTCCTGTTGCTTCTATGAAGGCCATAATAGACGACATCACCAAACAGCTCCATAGTCACATACACAGCAAAGGAGAGATGTTGTTTACACCTAGTGATGTCAGTGGTATTGAGTGACATCACAGCACAGTGCTAAGGCTCCTGGGCCTGGACACAGCAGCGGCTGCAATATCTCAACGGAGAATACGTTTATATATATGTGTGTGTGTGCGCGTATATATATATATATATATATATATATATATATATATATATATATATATATTTCTCCGCCGAAATCACTTTTAAACCCATTTCCACCTTTTTTTCCCTTCTCTTCCTCTTACTTTTTTTTCACGTTTTTTTACGTTTTTCTCCTTTTCGCCTCTTTTCTGGGCGTATTATTCTTCTTTTTCTTCTTTTTTTTCGTCTAATGCATACCCCATCAGTGCAGCAATGCTTATTCAATACCGCCAGCAGATGGAGACACTGGGGGATAATTTTCTAAGGATTTATACTGATTTTTCCTGTCTGAATTTGTCGCACAGAAAGTTGCAGGCCAAATATGTGTGACATTTCTGCGACTTTAGCTTCTAGAGCATTTTTACAACATTATACATAGGTGCTGAATACATAAAAAGCGACTGTTCAGCGACAGACAAGTCGCATCGGCTGAAAGTAGGCCAGAATGTCAGTCCATGTTGGAGCAGGTTTAGATACAGTCTAAAGCATAGATCTCAAAGTCTGTGCACAGAATTTAGCAAGGGCCTCGCACCTTCTGATGCATCAGGTAGGTGCACTATAGCATAGCCTAACCCTCTGTACTTTGGTCTATATTGATGCGGGACATAGACAGCCAGCTGATGACCAATCCATTAGTGCAATGGATGGCTGGAAGCATTTGTCTTTGCCTTTGCAATACCACAGAAGCAATGCATGGTCAATGTACAGCAATGACACACCTGTGTGAACAGCCAGGAGACCCCCCCATGTTATGTTACATAGTTACATAGTTAGTACGGTCGAAAAAAGACATATGTCCATCAAGTTCAACCAGGGAATTAAGGGGTAGGGGTGTGGCGCGATATTGGGGAAGGGATGAGATTTTATATTTCTTCATAAGCATTAATCTTATTTTGTCAATTAGGAACATTCAGCACCCACCCGCTATCAAGGCAGCTGCCTATCATGTCATGCCCTACCTGCACAGGTGTGCTGGCTACTCAAATGATCCAATTAAGGAGGCCATTTAGTCAGCAGCAGCAGAAGTCCTGTGCCTGGACGCTCCAACAGCGGCCAGACACAAGCAGAAGCAGCAGAAGCAGCAGCAGCACCACCTTTTGTTTTTTGGCTGCAGCAGCAGCAGCAGCAGCAGCAAGGCCCACAGGGCTGGCTAGCTGGCTAGCCAGCAAGCAGGTAGCAATGAAAGTAGGAATCTTTCTTTTTAACCCTGTAAGGGGGTGGTGCACTGTACCCGAAGATACTGCCATATCGGGTCAATGCATAGGGCGACGGAAGCAAGCTTCGAAATCGGCCCCCGTTCTCAAAAATCCATTTAATATATGGTCCCCAGATAGGGGACGTATCAGATATTAAACTGATAAGAACAGATACTACACTTGATCTTAGCCAAAAGGCCGAGAAGCGATAACCGTGAAAGGGGCGGGCCCAACAAGGTCCCCTTCATGGGCACTATCACTGCTTGCTGTCAGGGAGGCTGCCAGACAATTTTCCATGCACACTCTGGGCTGGGGGGCAGTCAACCACCAGTACACACAGCAGAACCTAAACCCATACCATTATTGCTAAGCAGCAAGACAGGGGCCCATTGCACTCCCACGGGGCCTTTTTAAATGCAATCCATAACCCGGATTTGCCAGGAACCCTTCTTACTCCTCCTACTTGCATGTGACACTGGGCTTAGGATCTGCATAGGAAACACACACACAAGCACACACCTACCTTTGTTGCCTGCAGATGCCTCCTTGGCTGTCCCCAAACGGTATCAAACCAACACCCACGGGAAGCTGTAAGCATAGAGGACATGCCTGCACCCCATTGGACTTACCTGTGTGGGTTAAATCCGGGTTATTTGACAACCTATGGCGGTGATGGTTCTGCTCAGGCAGAGCAGTGCTGATGCTCCTCATAAAGCTGTCGCTGCTGTGAAGGTTCTAGGTGACATCACAATCCCTATGGTTACATACACAACAAAGCTGGGTTGTTGTTGTTTACACTCTGCAAGGCCTGTGGAAGTGAGTGACATCATAGCACTGTAGTTCTGAGGGTTCTAGATGGATGCAACAATCTCCTGTTGCTTCTATGAAGGCCATAATAGACGACATCACCAAACAGCTCCATAGTCACATACACAGCAAAGGAGAGATGTTGTTTACACCTAGTGATGTCAGTGGTATTGAGTGACATCACAGCACAGTGCTAAGGCTCCTGGGCCTGGACACAGCAGCGGCTGCAATATCTCAACGGAGAATACGTTTATATATATGTGTGTGTGTGCGCGTATATATATATATATATATATATATATATATATATATATATATATATATATTTCTCCGCCGAAATCACTTTTAAACCCATTTCCACCTTTTTTTCCCTTCTCTTCCTCTTACTTTTTTTTCACGTTTTTTTACGTTTTTCTCCTTTTCGCCTCTTTTCTGGGCGTATTATTCTTCTTTTTCTTCTTTTTTTTCGTCTAATGCATACCCCATCAGTGCAGCAATGCTTATTCAATACCGCCAGCAGATGGAGACACTGGGGGATAATTTTCTAAGGATTTATACTGATTTTTCCTGTCTGAATTTGTCGCACAGAAAGTTGCAGGCCAAATATGTGTGACATTTCTGCGACTTTAGCTTCTAGAGCATTTTTACAACATTATACATAGGTGCTGAATACATAAAAAGCGACTGTTCAGCGACAGACAAGTCGCATCGGCTGAAAGTAGGCCAGAATGTCAGTCCATGTTGGAGCAGGTTTAGATACAGTCTAAAGCATAGATCTCAAAGTCTGTGCACAGAATTTAGCAAGGGCCTCGCACCTTCTGATGCATCAGGTAGGTGCACTATAGCATAGCCTAACCCTCTGTACTTTGGTCTATATTGATGCGGGACATAGACAGCCAGCTGATGACCAATCCATTAGTGCAATGGATGGCTGGAAGCATTTGTCTTTGCCTTTGCAATACCACAGAAGCAATGCATGGTCAATGTACAGCAATGACACACCTGTGTGAACAGCCAGGAGACCCCCCCATGTTATGTTACATAGTTACATAGTTAGTACGGTCGAAAAAAGACATATGTCCATCAAGTTCAACCAGGGAATTAAGGGGTAGGGGTGTGGCGCGATATTGGGGAAGGGATGAGATTTTATATTTCTTCATAAGCATTAATCTTATTTTGTCAATTAGGAACATTCAGCACCCACCCGCTATCAAGGCAGCTGCCTATCATGTCATGCCCTACCTGCACAGGTGTGCTGGCTACTCAAATGATCCAATTAAGGAGGCCATTTAGTCAGCAGCAGCAGAAGTCCTGTGCCTGGACGCTCCAACAGCGGCCAGACACAAGCAGAAGCAGCAGAAGCAGCAGCAGCACCACCTTTTGTTTTTTGGCTGCAGCAGCAGCAGCAGCAGCAGCAAGGCCCACAGGGCTGGCTAGCTGGCTAGCCAGCAAGCAGGTAGCAATGAAAGTAGGAATCTTTCTTTTTAACCCTGTAAGGGGGTGGTGCACTGTACCCGAAGATACTGCCATATCGGGTCAATGCATAGGGCGACGGAAGCAAGCTTCGAAATCGGCCCCCGTTCTCAAAAATCCATTTAATATATGGTCCCCAGATAGGGGACGTATCAGATATTAAACTGATAAGAACAGATTTTTTTTTTTTTTTAAAGCCGAGGAACGTGCTTTCGATTCACCCAAAGTGCAAGAAAAAGTGCAAACGTGTTACACTAAAAAAAACGTGCACAAAGGATGCGGTCTATCGCAAGCCCTTCTCCGATAGGAGAGAGGCCCCCCAACAAACCTTACCCTTCACCTCCGGACCAAAAGGTACCTGCGAGGTTCCAGGTTCGATGTCCCTTTTCGCCGAAGCTACTAGGGGACCACAAATGCTCCCGGCATCCCCCTTGGCGTTGGCCAAGGTATCTGCCCGCAGAGCCGATTACGGTAGGTACCCTGCCAAAGCAGGAGTACCCGGGGTGTTTGCAGGGAGGTGCGGAACCTAATGGCCACACACACCTCCCCTAGACCGCCAGGAGGGACACCCAGAAGGGCTACCGCATCCTGACAAATCCTGTGAACACACAACACGCAAAAAGTGACACAGTGAGACAAAAAAGAAATAAATAAGTGAATGTGTGCAGATATACTGCCCGGACATCCGGCCGGATCTATAAAAATTTCTCTGATCCTAGCCAGAAGGCCGGGAATCAAGAGGTGAGTGCCACAAGGTGAAGAGATTATGGTGCCCGTGCTTCAACTCAGTGAGCCTATTCTCCCAGTGAGTTTCGGCACCTCGGGGTCACCACTCCCCGAGGCACAAAAGTACCTCGGCTCTAGACCCTCTCAGCCTCATGGCGAGACCCGGAGGGAACAGGTCACATCGGGGCAGCCGTCGAGCTGATTCGTCAGAACCAGCCCCGGAAAGCCCTGGTACACCTGCATCCTCCATGCAGCACCCATCCCCACCAGCATGAAAACTGATAAGAACAGATACTACACTTGATCTTAGCCAAAAGGCCGAGAAGCGATAACCGTGAAAGGGGCGGGCCCAACAAGGTCCCCTTCATGGGCACTATCACTGCTTGCTGTCAGGGAGGCTGCCAGACAATTTTCCATGCACACTCTGGGCTGGGGGGCAGTCAACCACCAGTACACACAGCAGAACCTAAACCCATACCATTATTGCTAAGCAGCAAGACAGGGGCCCATTGCACTCCCACGGGGCCTTTTTAAATGCAATCCATAACCCGGATTTGCCAGGAACCCTTCTTACTCCTCCTACTTGCATGTGACACTGGGCTTAGGATCTGCATAGGAAACACACACACAAGCACACACCTACCTTTGTTGCCTGCAGATGCCTCCTTGGCTGTCCCCAAACGGTATCAAACCAACACCCACGGGAAGCTGTAAGCATAGAGGACATGCCTGCACCCCATTGGACTTACCTGTGTGGGTTAAATCCGGGTTATTTGACAACCTATGGCGGTGATGGTTCTGCTCAGGCAGAGCAGTGCTGATGCTCCTCATAAAGCTGTCGCTGCTGTGAAGGTTCTAGGTGACATCACAATCCCTATGGTTACATACACAACAAAGCTGGGTTGTTGTTGTTTACACTCTGCAAGGCCTGTGGAAGTGAGTGACATCATAGCACTGTAGTTCTGAGGGTTCTAGATGGATGCAACAATCTCCTGTTGCTTCTATGAAGGCCATAATAGACAACATCACCAAACAGCTCCATAGTCACATACACAGCAAAGGAGAGATGTTGTTTACACCTAGTGATGTCAGTGGTATTGAGTGACATCACAGCACAGTGCTAAGGCTCCTGGGCCTGGACACAGCAGCGGCTGCAATATCTCAACGGAGAATACGTTTATATATATGTGTGTGTGTGCGCGTATATATATATATATATATATATATATATATATATATATATATATATATTTCTCCGCCGAAATCACTTTTAAACCCATTTCCACCTTTTTTTCCCTTCTCTTCCTCTTACTTTTTTTTCACGTTTTTTTACGTTTTTCTCCTTTTCGCCTCTTTTCTGGGCGTATTATTCTTCTTTTTCTTCTTTTTTTTCGTCTAATGCATACCCCATCAGTGCAGCAATGCTTATTCAATACCGCCAGCAGATGGAGACACTGGGGGATAATTTTCTAAGGATTTATACTGATTTTTCCTGTCTGAATTTGTCGCACAGAAAGTTGCAGGCCAAATATGTGTGACATTTCTGCGACTTTAGCTTCTAGAGCATTTTTACAACATTATACATAGGTGCTGAATACATAAAAAGCGACTGTTCAGCGACAGACAAGTCGCATCGGCTGAAAGTAGGCCAGAATGTCAGTCCATGTTGGAGCAGGTTTAGATACAGTCTAAAGCATAGATCTCAAAGTCTGTGCACAGAATTTAGCAAGGGCCTCGCACCTTCTGATGCATCAGGTAGGTGCACTATAGCATAGCCTAACCCTCTGTACTTTGGTCTATATTGATGCGGGACATAGACAGCCAGCTGATGACCAATCCATTAGTGCAATGGATGGCTGGAAGCATTTGTCTTTGCCTTTGCAATACCACAGAAGCAATGCATGGTCAATGTACAGCAATGACACACCTGTGTGAACAGCCAGGAGACCCCCCCATGTTATGTTACATAGTTACATAGTTAGTACGGTCGAAAAAAGACATATGTCCATCAAGTTCAACCAGGGAATTAAGGGGTAGGGGTGTGGCGCGATATTGGGGAAGGGATGAGATTTTATATTTCTTCATAAGCATTAATCTTATTTTGTCAATTAGGAACATTCAGCACCCACCCGCTATCAAGGCAGCTGCCTATCATGTCATGCCCTACCTGCACAGGTGTGCTGGCTACTCAAATGATCCAATTAAGGAGGCCATTTAGTCAGCAGCAGCAGAAGTCCTGTGCCTGGACGCTCCAACAGCGGCCAGACACAAGCAGAAGCAGCAGAAGCAGCAGCAGCACCACCTTTTGTTTTTTGGCTGCAGCAGCAGCAGCAGCAGCAGCAAGGCCCACAGGGCTGGCTAGCTGGCTAGCCAGCAAGCAGGTAGCAATGAAAGTAGGAATCTTTCTTTTTAACCCTGTAAGGGGGTGGTGCACTGTACCCGAAGATACTGCCATATCGGGTCAATGCATAGGGCGACGGAAGCAAGCTTCGAAATCGGCCCCCGTTCTCAAAAATCCATTTAATATATGGTCCCCAGATAGGGGACGTATCAGATATTAAACTGATAAGAACAGATACTACACTTGATCTTAGCCAAAAGGCCGAGAAGCGATAACCGTGAAAGGGGCGGGCCCAACAAGGTCCCCTTCATGGGCACTATCACTGCTTGCTGTCAGGGAGGCTGCCAGACAATTTTCCATGCACACTCTGGGCTGGGGGGCAGTCAACCACCAGTACACACAGCAGAACCTAAACCCATACCATTATTGCTAAGCAGCAAGACAGGGGCCCATTGCACTCCCACGGGGCCTTTTTAAATGCAATCCATAACCCGGATTTGCCAGGAACCCTTCTTACTCCTCCTACTTGCATGTGACACTGGGCTTAGGATCTGCATAGGAAACACACACACAAGCACACACCTACCTTTGTTGCCTGCAGATGCCTCCTTGGCTGTCCCCAAACGGTATCAAACCAACACCCACGGGAAGCTGTAAGCATAGAGGACATGCCTGCACCCCATTGGACTTACCTGTGTGGGTTAAATCCGGGTTATTTGACAACCTATGGCGGTGATGGTTCTGCTCAGGCAGAGCAGTGCTGATGCTCCTCATAAAGCTGTCGCTGCTGTGAAGGTTCTAGGTGACATCACAATCCCTATGGTTACATACACAACAAAGCTGGGTTGTTGTTGTTTACACTCTGCAAGGCCTGTGGAAGTGAGTGACATCATAGCACTGTAGTTCTGAGGGTTCTAGATGGATGCAACAATCTCCTGTTGCTTCTATGAAGGCCATAATAGACGACATCACCAAACAGCTCCATAGTCACATACACAGCAAAGGAGAGATGTTGTTTACACCTAGTGATGTCAGTGGTATTGAGTGACATCACAGCACAGTGCTAAGGCTCCTGGGCCTGGACACAGCAGCGGCTGCAATATCTCAACGGAGAATACGTTTATATATATGTGTGTGTGTGCGCGTATATATATATATATATATATATATATATATATATATATATATATATATTTCTCCGCCGAAATCACTTTTAAACCCATTTCCACCTTTTTTTCCCTTCTCTTCCTCTTACTTTTTTTTCACGTTTTTTTACGTTTTTCTCCTTTTCGCCTCTTTTCTGGGCGTATTATTCTTCTTTTTCTTCTTTTTTTTCGTCTAATGCATACCCCATCAGTGCAGCAATGCTTATTCAATACCGCCAGCAGATGGAGACACTGGGGGATAATTTTCTAAGGATTTATACTGATTTTTCCTGTCTGAATTTGTCGCACAGAAAGTTGCAGGCCAAATATGTGTGACATTTCTGCGACTTTAGCTTCTAGAGCATTTTTACAACATTATACATAGGTGCTGAATACATAAAAAGCGACTGTTCAGCGACAGACAAGTCGCATCGGCTGAAAGTAGGCCAGAATGTCAGTCCATGTTGGAGCAGGTTTAGATACAGTCTAAAGCATAGATCTCAAAGTCTGTGCACAGAATTTAGCAAGGGCCTCGCACCTTCTGATGCATCAGGTAGGTGCACTATAGCATAGCCTAACCCTCTGTACTTTGGTCTATATTGATGCGGGACATAGACAGCCAGCTGATGACCAATCCATTAGTGCAATGGATGGCTGGAAGCATTTGTCTTTGCCTTTGCAATACCACAGAAGCAATGCATGGTCAATGTACAGCAATGACACACCTGTGTGAACAGCCAGGAGACCCCCCCATGTTATGTTACATAGTTACATAGTTAGTACGGTCGAAAAAAGACATATGTCCATCAAGTTCAACCAGGGAATTAAGGGGTAGGGGTGTGGCGCGATATTGGGGAAGGGATGAGATTTTATATTTCTTCATAAGCATTAATCTTATTTTGTCAATTAGGAACATTCAGCACCCACCCGCTATCAAGGCAGCTGCCTATCATGTCATGCCCTACCTGCACAGGTGTGCTGGCTACTCAAATGATCCAATTAAGGAGGCCATTTAGTCAGCAGCAGCAGAAGTCCTGTGCCTGGACGCTCCAACAGCGGCCAGACACAAGCAGAAGCAGCAGAAGCAGCAGCAGCACCACCTTTTGTTTTTTGGCTGCAGCAGCAGCAGCAGCAGCAGCAAGGCCCACAGGGCTGGCTAGCTGGCTAGCCAGCAAGCAGGTAGCAATGAAAGTAGGAATCTTTCTTTTTAACCCTGTAAGGGGGTGGTGCACTGTACCCGAAGATACTGCCATATCGGGTCAATGCATAGGGCGACGGAAGCAAGCTTCGAAATCGGCCCCCGTTCTCAAAAATCCATTTAATATATGGTCCCCAGATAGGGGACGTATCAGATATTAAACTGATAAGAACAGATAAGGTTTCAACAAAATTTTATTGAATAAATAAGAAACCATACAAAATTTAAAATGCTAAATAATAAAAGGTTCACAAAAGTTTTAAAATACAAATAATAAAACCAGTAATAAAAGGAGAAAAAATAAAAACGGCAGGATAAAACATTATACAAATGTCATAAAAACTGATTATACTGTTATTTCGTTCCATAGAGGCAGACACCACATGGATGCTGCCTCGCTGGCCCCCAACTGTTTCTTGTCTCTAAGGTAATAGATGTACATCTCACTCAGGGCCAGCTTTATACAGTTTTTAACATCAATAAAATCATGTTTAAAAAGTAAGATGTTCCTAACTTTCCAGATGGCATTTTTAAAACAATTAATAATCATCCAGCAGATCATCTGCTGTTTAAAATTGGGGCAGTTAAAAAGACCGTAAAAGACACATTCGTGATTAAAATCTTTTAGGCCGCAGGCCCACTTCAAAAGTGGGCCTACCTTCCTCCAAAGCTCCCGTGCAAAAGGGCAGTTCCAAAATATGTGCAGCACCGTTTCGTCCACTCCGCAGCCATCTCTCGGGCACTTGGCTCTCGCCACCAGTCCTCGCCTGTGCTGGAACTCACGAGTAGGGAGGCACTGGTGGACGATTGCCCAGGCAAGATCCCTGTGTACATTCGCCAGAAACTTCCCGTACACGTTCCGCCATACCTTTTTGGATCTTGCCTGTGTGAAATTGGACACTGCCAGGGTAACCTCACTCCGCCTGAGGACCTTTGATACCTTTCTCTGGTCCCCCAGTATGTCAGGCTCCAAATCTTGGAGACCTAGGAGCCTGACTGTCTTTTCCAACACCACATAATGTTTTGGGGGACACAGAAGCACCGGAGCGTTCAGAGGGATGCGCAACCATCTTTTAAAAACCATGCCCGCAGCGTACCTTAAAAAGCAGCTAAAAATGCCATCGGATTTAATAATTTTAAAACAGAAACAGAAATACTTTATGTAAAAGAAAGTAAAAAGGTTAGGAACATCTTTCCCGCCATTATCTTTACTTTTGTACATAAAATCACGCTTTAATTTCTCCATTTTTGAACCCCATAAAAAAGTAAAAACAATTCTAGTTACTTTTTTAATGTATAAAATAGATGGAGGAAATACCATGGCAATGTATAGCATAATAGGGAGTAAAACCATCTTTATTATTAAAATCTTCCCCTCCATGGTAAGGTTTCTAAGATTCCACATTAAAATCTTCTTCTCCATCTTAGCTATAGCTGAATCCCAGTTAGGGCTCCCATCATTGACCTGGTTAAAAACAATACCTAAAACTTTAATTTGATCCTGTTGCATTGTGACTCCTGGGGTGATGGATGAATCCCAGGAGCCAATATAAAAACAGTCACATTTATCTGTGTTTAGCTTAAAACCAGAGACCTCGCAGAAATAGCTGGTGTTCCTCAATGCCCCCCTCATGGATGGAGAGTCCGGGCACAGTATGGTGACATCATCCATGTACCCCAACACCTTTAGATGGGTCCCTCCTCCACCAGGTATCGGTACGCCTCTTACTACCCGGTCTTTTCTGAGGAGGGCCATCAGTGGTTCGATTGCGCAAATAAAAAGGAGTGGGGACAGGGGGCAGCCCTGTTTGACACCTGATAAAAGAGGAACACCGCTGGTTAAAAAGCCATTAACAGAGACTTGACTAAAACAGGATCGGTATAAAAGCATGATTCGGCTTAAAATCGTTTCAGGCACTGCCATCTTTTTAAGAACTAAAAACAGGTATTCATGGGAGACCCTATCAAAGGCTTTTTCAAAGTCTAAGGATAAAATTGCTACAGTTTGATTTCTATCCTTAAAATACCATAAAACATCTCTTAAAATATTTAGGGATTCAGCTATAGACCTTCCAGGTACCCCACAAACCTGATTTGGGTGAATTAATTTATGAATAAAAGGTTTAAAACGGACAGCTAATAACTTGGCTAAAACTTTATAATCAACATTTAAAAGTGTGATGGGGCGCCAATTTTTTAGCATATCCTTTTCACCCTTTTTAAAAAGTAATGATACAATCCCCCTCCTCCAGGAAGGGGGAAGTTCATTAACAATAAAAGTTTCTTTATACAATAAAACCATATCATCCTTTAAAATATCCCAAAAAGCTAAATAAAATTCGATGGGTAAACCATCTTCCCCAGGGGCCTTCCCACTAGAAAAACTTTTAAAAACAAATAAAAGTTCATCTAAGTTAAGATCACGGGATAAAACCTCCTGGTCTAAAACATCTAGCTTAAAATCAAGGGAATTAAGAACATGTTCTAAAAAGGATGGATTAAGATCTTTCTTATTAAAAAGAAGCTGGTAGAAGTTAAAAACTGCATCTAACATGCCTTTTGGAGTGGATTCACCCTCAAGGTTTTGGATGATATCCCTCCTATTCATCACTTTTTTAAAAAAGAAACGGGAACATTTCTCGCCCTCCTCCAGGTGCTGCACATGTGAGTTAAAAATGATTTGTTTCCCTTTCTTTTCTATGGCATGTTTTATTTCAGTTTTAAGGTTTAAAATATCATTTTCTACATCCATACCAGCTTCTTTCAATTTAAAAAGTACATTTAAACGCATGTTAAGAACATAAAACCACTGTTTTTCCATTTTTGCCTTCTTCTTACCTGCTTTGATAAAAAAAAATCTGATTTTAGATTTGGTGCCCTCCCACCAGTGCAGCATAGGCTCGTGGGGTTTTCTTTGTGATTGCCAGCACTGGTAGGTCCGCACAAACTCCTCTTTTATCTCAGGGTCCTCTAGGAGTGTGGTGTTTAATCTCCAGAGGCCCCTTTTTGCTTTTTGCTCCCCCTCTAGCTCCAGGCCCACCAAGAGGAGCTTATGATCAGAGAAGATATTCTGCTCGAGCGTGCATTTCAGGGGTTTAAAAGCTCTAGAGGAAAAAATAAAATCGATTCTGGAGCTCACTCTTCCATTGGACCATGTGGCGCCCGGGTCCTCCGGCAAGAGATCCTTCCAGCAATCTTTCAAATTAAAATCATCAATAAAATTTTTAAGCAGGTAAGAAGTGCGGTCTTTACGATTAATATCCCCACCCTGCCGGTGTTCCCCATCACGTATGCAGTTAAAATCACCTCCCACCAGCAGGGGGGAAGACCCAACACAAAACAGTGGTAAAATTTCAAATAGTTCTGCCCGCTCCTGTTTATCAGGAGGGGCATACACATTTAAAACACGAATTAAAAGTCCATTAAAATATAGATGAATTAAAAGAGCTCTGCCAGGCACAATCTCAGTTACTGTATGAATAGAAAAGGACTGGCCTCGGCAGAGCAGCCCAACACCCACAGAACGACAGTCATTTGCACCGGACCATATGGATGGGCCCAGCTTCCAGTCTTCTTTTAAGTCTTTATAGTCCATTTTACTAGGGATTCCACATTCTTGTAGCAGGCAAAGGTCAAAGTCACATGTCTCTAGATAAGAAAATAAAGCAGCCCTGCGATCAGGGCTCTTTAAGGACCTCACATTGAGTGAGGCAATTTTTACAGGGATAGGCATAGTTTATGGAGAGTCCGTGCTTGGAGAATCAAAGTCAATAATAAGCTGCGTACCGTCATCCCCCGCCTGCGGGGTCATCAGCTCCTTGATGTTCTGAGGGTCGGAGCTTGAGATCGATGATGCCCCGACCCTGAGCTCGCTCTCATCCGAACTACGGCACGCCGCTTTCCTTTGAATGTCTTCCTCTTCTTCTTCTCTTTGTCTTTTAAATGTCACACTGCTGTCCATATCCTCTGTGTTGCTCTCACTCGATGTAATCTCTGGCCCCCGGCTGATGGATCTGCGTCTTCTTTCATCATTTGACGACTGGAACTGCTGCACAGGGGCCTGTGAGGCCTCTTTTCCGGAACCTTTGCCGCTACCTTGGGAAGTTTTCATCGCTTGTTCCCCAGCAAGCGTTGCTGAGGACTGTTGCTCCAACTTCCCCATCGATCGACGATGGCCAGTTTTACCCACCGGGTCCACTGCTGGCGGGGCAGCAAACCCTGGTTTGGCGCCACTTGTCTTCTTGGCCCTGTCCTGTATAGGCGGAGTAACAGGACCGGGCTCAGACCTGGCCACCTGGCTCCCCTTCCGGCGGGCTTTCACCGGGGCCTCTTCGTCCGGAGCAGGGCGACCCTGGGCCAAGCCAGTACCTGGCTTATGCTGTAATTTTGGGTCCACCTTTGCCCCCACCGAGGCCCGTCGGCTGCCACCCGCCACAGGTGAGCCCCCTTCAGAAGTTTCGGCGGGCTCTTGAGCCAGGTAGGAAGTCGATCGACGTCTTTCAATTTCCCGGGCAGTAAACTCGATCACCCGCCCGGGCTTCGTGGAATCCCCATGGCCTCCCCCTAGCACTACCACCGGTGGGCCCCCCGATGGAGCACCAGAGGTCTTGGGCCTGGACCCATCAGTACCTGCCATCTGGGGTTTGGGCATCTTAAAAAAGGACGTCTTTTGTCCTGTCCCCTCTTTGGGTGGGCCCAGCCTTGACCCACCCATCGTAGTTTTTGCTTTATGGGGACAGGAATTAAAATCGTGATTTTCCTCTCCGCAGAGGTTGCACCTTATCGAATGGCTACATCTTGAGGCTATGTGACCTTCTTGGCCACACCTATTGCAGCGAATCACACGCTCCGCGCCGCAGGTCTCCTGGGTGTGGCCAAACCTCAAGCAATTTCGGCAATACATAGGCATTTGAGGATAGAACAGGAAGCCCCGAACTCTCCCGATGGCAAAATTTGGGGGCGGATGGCAAAGACCCCCAATACCACCGGGATCCTTACGGAGCTTGACCCAGAACTTCCTCTTGCCGTTCCAGAACCGCACGGAGTTCAAGATTTTGTTTGCGAATCGCACCTCTTCGCAGTATCGCCGAAGAAAAGTGGCTATATCCTCCGTGGTCACATGAGGGCTGTGCATAGCCACCACCAACGGTATATGTTCCTCACCATAGAGGAACTGGAACGAAAGACCGTCGAGTCGATCGTCCCTCTGGTCCGCACCAGACAAGGTTGCATAGATGTTATCGCAACACGCCGTGGCCGTGAAGGTGACAGTATACAGGCCACGGCTTTCCTGGTCATTTAGACACAGGATGTCCTCCCTATTGAGGCGGAAGTAGTCAAGAAGAATCACCTCCGCAATGAAGCGGAGGTTCTTCAACTGACGATGGCTCTCCGACACCTCTATGCGGATGGTATTTCGCATCGACATTTCCCCAGAGGGGAAAGCCCAGGAGAACGGCATCTTCCACACCCAGGGACTAAGCCCCTTCCCCAATAGCAGCAGGGGCTCGGAATCCCGCTATAAAAGCGGAACCCTTACCCAAGGCAGAGGTCGGGGGTACCCTAGGTGCTTCCGAAGCTACAGGTAACGCTCAACGTACCGAAAATGCCTTCTGAGACACAAGGTCCCAGAGACAGGGGGATCGCAACCCGTTGTCTGTGGACTAAGCCCGCTCCCCAATAGCAGCAAGGGGGTGAAGTCCCTCCGTAAGGAGAGACAATCCCCCAAGGCCGAGAAGCGGGGTACCACAGACACCTTCCGACCAGACCAAATGCAGATACTACACTTGATCTTAGCCAAAAGGCCGAGAAGCGATAACCGTGAAAGGGGCGGGCCCAACAAGGTCCCCTTCATGGGCACTATCACTGCTTGCTGTCAGGGAGGCTGCCAGACAATTTTCCATGCACACTCTGGGCTGGGGGGCAGTCAACCACCAGTACACACAGCAGAACCTAAACCCATACCATTATTGCTAAGCAGCAAGACAGGGGCCCATTGCACTCCCACGGGGCCTTTTTAAATGCAATCCATAACCCGGATTTGCCAGGAACCCTTCTTACTCCTCCTACTTGCATGTGACACTGGGCTTAGGATCTGCATAGGAAACACACACACAAGCACACACCTACCTTTGTTGCCTGCAGATGCCTCCTTGGCTGTCCCCAAACGGTATCAAACCAACACCCACGGGAAGCTGTAAGCATAGAGGACATGCCTGCACCCCATTGGACTTACCTGTGTGGGTTAAATCCGGGTTATTTGACAACCTATGGCGGTGATGGTTCTGCTCAGGCAGAGCAGTGCTGATGCTCCTCATAAAGCTGTCGCTGCTGTGAAGGTTCTAGGTGACATCACAATCCCTATGGTTACATACACAACAAAGCTGGGTTGTTGTTGTTTACACTCTGCAAGGCCTGTGGAAGTGAGTGACATCATAGCACTGTAGTTCTGAGGGTTCTAGATGGATGCAACAATCTCCTGTTGCTTCTATGAAGGCCATAATAGACGACATCACCAAACAGCTCCATAGTCACATACACAGCAAAGGAGAGATGTTGTTTACACCTAGTGATGTCAGTGGTATTGAGTGACATCACAGCACAGTGCTAAGGCTCCTGGGCCTGGACACAGCAGCGGCTGCAATATCTCAACGGAGAATACGTTTATATATATGTGTGTGTGTGCGCGTATATATATATATATATATATATATATATATATATATATATATATATTTCTCCGCCGAAATCACTTTTAAACCCATTTCCACCTTTTTTTCCCTTCTCTTCCTCTTACTTTTTTTTCACGTTTTTTTACGTTTTTCTCCTTTTCGCCTCTTTTCTGGGCGTATTATTCTTCTTTTTCTTCTTTTTTTTCGTCTAATGCATACCCCATCAGTGCAGCAATGCTTATTCAATACCGCCAGCAGATGGAGACACTGGGGGATAATTTTCTAAGGATTTATACTGATTTTTCCTGTCTGAATTTGTCGCACAGAAAGTTGCAGGCCAAATATGTGTGACATTTCTGCGGCTTTAGCTTCTAGAGCATTTTTACAACATTATACATAGGTGCTGAATACATAAAAAGCGACTGTTCAGCGACAGACAAGTCGCATCGGCTGAAAGTAGGCCAGAATGTCAGTCCATGTTGGAGCAGGTTTAGATACAGTCTAAAGCATAGATCTCAAAGTCTGTGCACAGAATTTAGCAAGGGCCTCGCACCTTCTGATGCATCAGGTAGGTGCACTATAGCATAGCCTAACCCTCTGTACTTTGGTCTATATTGATGCGGGACATAGACAGCCAGCTGATGACCAATCCATTAGTGCAATGGATGGCTGGAAGCATTTGTCTTTGCCTTTGCAATACCACAGAAGCAATGCATGGTCAATGTACAGCAATGACACACCTGTGTGAACAGCCAGGAGACCCCCCCATGTTATGTTACATAGTTACATAGTTAGTACGGTCGAAAAAAGACATATGTCCATCAAGTTCAACCAGGGAATTAAGGGGTAGGGGTGTGGCGCGATATTGGGGAAGGGATGAGATTTTATATTTCTTCATAAGCATTAATCTTATTTTGTCAATTAGGAACATTCAGCACCCACCCGCTATCAAGGCAGCTGCCTATCATGTCATGCCCTACCTGCACAGGTGTGCTGGCTACTCAAATGATCCAATTAAGGAGGCCATTTAGTCAGCAGCAGCAGAAGTCCTGTGCCTGGACGCTCCAACAGCGGCCAGACACAAGCAGAAGCAGCAGAAGCAGCAGCAGCACCACCTTTTGTTTTTTGGCTGCAGCAGCAGCAGCAGCAGCAGCAAGGCCCACAGGGCTGGCTAGCTGGCTAGCCAGCAAGCAGGTAGCAATGAAAGTAGGAATCTTTCTTTTTAACCCTGTAAGGGGGTGGTGCACTGTACCCGAAGATACTGCCATATCGGGTCAATGCATAGGGCGACGGAAGCAAGCTTCGAAATCGGCCCCCGTTCTCAAAAATCCATTTAATATATGGTCCCCAGATAGGGGACGTATCAGATATTAAACTGATAAGAACAGATACTACACTTGATCTTAGCCAAAAGGCCGAGAAGCGATAACCGTGAAAGGGGCGGGCCCAACAAGGTCCCCTTCATGGGCACTATCACTGCTTGCTGTCAGGGAGGCTGCCAGACAATTTTCCATGCACACTCTGGGCTGGGGGGCAGTCAACCACCAGTACACACAGCAGAACCTAAACCCATACCATTATTGCTAAGCAGCAAGACAGGGGCCCATTGCACTCCCACGGGGCCTTTTTAAATGCAATCCATAACCCGGATTTGCCAGGAACCCTTCTTACTCCTCCTACTTGCATGTGACACTGGGCTTAGGATCTGCATAGGAAACACACACACAAGCACACACCTACCTTTGTTGCCTGCAGATGCCTCCTTGGCTGTCCCCAAACGGTATCAAACCAACACCCACGGGAAGCTGTAAGCATAGAGGACATGCCTGCACCCCATTGGACTTACCTGTGTGGGTTAAATCCGGGTTATTTGACAACCTATGGCGGTGATGGTTCTGCTCAGGCAGAGCAGTGCTGATGCTCCTCATAAAGCTGTCGCTGCTGTGAAGGTTCTAGGTGACATCACAATCCCTATGGTTACATACACAACAAAGCTGGGTTGTTGTTGTTTACACTCTGCAAGGCCTGTGGAAGTGAGTGACATCATAGCACTGTAGTTCTGAGGGTTCTAGATGGATGCAACAATCTCCTGTTGCTTCTATGAAGGCCATAATAGACGACATCACCAAACAGCTCCATAGTCACATACACAGCAAAGGAGAGATGTTGTTTACACCTAGTGATGTCAGTGGTATTGAGTGACATCACAGCACAGTGCTAAGGCTCCTGGGCCTGGACACAGCAGCGGCTGCAATATCTCAACGGAGAATACGTTTATATATATGTGTGTGTGTGCGCGTATATATATATATATATATATATATATATATATATATATATATATATATTTCTCCGCCGAAATCACTTTTAAACCCATTTCCACCTTTTTTTCCCTTCTCTTCCTCTTACTTTTTTTTCACGTTTTTTTACGTTTTTCTCCTTTTCGCCTCTTTTCTGGGCGTATTATTCTTCTTTTTCTTCTTTTTTTTCGTCTAATGCATACCCCATCAGTGCAGCAATGCTTATTCAATACCGCCAGCAGATGGAGACACTGGGGGATAATTTTCTAAGGATTTATACTGATTTTTCCTGTCTGAATTTGTCGCACAGAAAGTTGCAGGCCAAATATGTGTGACATTTCTGCGACTTTAGCTTCTAGAGCATTTTTACAACATTATACATAGGTGCTGAATACATAAAAAGCGACTGTTCAGCGACAGACAAGTCGCATCGGCTGAAAGTAGGCCAGAATGTCAGTCCATGTTGGAGCAGGTTTAGATACAGTCTAAAGCATAGATCTCAAAGTCTGTGCACAGAATTTAGCAAGGGCCTCGCACCTTCTGATGCATCAGGTAGGTGCACTATAGCATAGCCTAACCCTCTGTACTTTGGTCTATATTGATGCGGGACATAGACAGCCAGCTGATGACCAATCCATTAGTGCAATGGATGGCTGGAAGCATTTGTCTTTGCCTTTGCAATACCACAGAAGCAATGCATGGTCAATGTACAGCAATGACACACCTGTGTGAACAGCCAGGAGACCCCCCCATGTTATGTTACATAGTTACATAGTTAGTACGGTCGAAAAAAGACATATGTCCATCAAGTTCAACCAGGGAATTAAGGGGTAGGGGTGTGGCGCGATATTGGGGAAGGGATGAGATTTTATATTTCTTCATAAGCATTAATCTTATTTTGTCAATTAGGAACATTCAGCACCCACCCGCTATCAAGGCAGCTGCCTATCATGTCATGCCCTACCTGCACAGGTGTGCTGGCTACTCAAATGATCCAATTAAGGAGGCCATTTAGTCAGCAGCAGCAGAAGTCCTGTGCCTGGACGCTCCAACAGCGGCCAGACACAAGCAGAAGCAGCAGAAGCAGCAGCAGCACCACCTTTTGTTTTTTGGCTGCAGCAGCAGCAGCAGCAGCAGCAAGGCCCACAGGGCTGGCTAGCTGGCTAGCCAGCAAGCAGGTAGCAATGAAAGTAGGAATCTTTCTTTTTAACCCTGTAAGGGGGTGGTGCACTGTACCCGAAGATACTGCCATATCGGGTCAATGCATAGGGCGACGGAAGCAAGCTTCGAAATCGGCCCCCGTTCTCAAAAATCCATTTAATATATGGTCCCCAGATAGGGGACGTATCAGATATTAAACTGATAAGAACAGATACTACACTTGATCTTAGCCAAAAGGCCGAGAAGCGATAACCGTGAAAGGGGCGGGCCCAACAAGGTCCCCTTCATGGGCACTATCACTGCTTGCTGTCAGGGAGGCTGCCAGACAATTTTCCATGCACACTCTGGGCTGGGGGGCAGTCAACCACCAGTACACACAGCAGAACCTAAACCCATACCATTATTGCTAAGCAGCAAGACAGGGGCCCATTGCACTCCCACGGGGCCTTTTTAAATGCAATCCATAACCCGGATTTGCCAGGAACCCTTCTTACTCCTCCTACTTGCATGTGACACTGGGCTTAGGATCTGCATAGGAAACACACACACAAGCACACACCTACCTTTGTTGCCTGCAGATGCCTCCTTGGCTGTCCCCAAACGGTATCAAACCAACACCCACGGGAAGCTGTAAGCATAGAGGACATGCCTGCACCCCATTGGACTTACCTGTGTGGGTTAAATCCGGGTTATTTGACAACCTATGGCGGTGATGGTTCTGCTCAGGCAGAGCAGTGCTGATGCTCCTCATAAAGCTGTCGC
The DNA here is from genome assembly GCF_029499605.1 of Hyla sarda. Lineage (NCBI taxonomy): Eukaryota > Metazoa > Chordata > Amphibia > Anura > Hylidae > Hyla > Hyla sarda. The sequence goes on along the minus strand of NW_026610460.1, from coordinate 28,357 downwards.
TGCTGTGAAGGTTCTAGGTGACATCACAATCCCTATGGTTACATACACAACAAAGCTGGGTTGTTGTTGTTTACACTCTGCAAGGCCTGTGGAAGTGAGTGACATCATAGCACTGTAGTTCTGAGGGTTCTAGATGGATGCAACAATCTCCTGTTGCTTCTATGAAGGCCATAATAGACGACATCACCAAACAGCTCCATAGTCACATACACAGCAAAGGAGAGATGTTGTTTACACCTAGTGATGTCAGTGGTATTGAGTGACATCACAGCACAGTGCTAAGGCTCCTGGGCCTGGACACAGCAGCGGCTGCAATATCTCAACGGAGAATACGTTTATATATATGTGTGTGTGTGCGCGTATATATATATATATATATATATATATATATATATATATATATATATATATTTCTCCGCCGAAATCACTTTTAAACCCATTTCCACCTTTTTTTCCCTTCTCTTCCTCTTACTTTTTTTTCACGTTTTTTTACGTTTTTCTCCTTTTCGCCTCTTTTCTGGGCGTATTATTCTTCTTTTTCTTCTTTTTTTTCGTCTAATGCATACCCCATCAGTGCAGCAATGCTTATTCAATACCGCCAGCAGATGGAGACACTGGGGGATAATTTTCTAAGGATTTATACTGATTTTTCCTGTCTGAATTTGTCGCACAGAAAGTTGCAGGCCAAATATGTGTGACATTTCTGCGACTTTAGCTTCTAGAGCATTTTTACAACATTATACATAGGTGCTGAATACATAAAAAGCGACTGTTCAGCGACAGACAAGTCGCATCGGCTGAAAGTAGGCCAGAATGTCAGTCCATGTTGGAGCAGGTTTAGATACAGTCTAAAGCATAGATCTCAAAGTCTGTGCACAGAATTTAGCAAGGGCCTCGCACCTTCTGATGCATCAGGTAGGTGCACTATAGCATAGCCTAACCCTCTGTACTTTGGTCTATATTGATGCGGGACATAGACAGCCAGCTGATGACCAATCCATTAGTGCAATGGATGGCTGGAAGCATTTGTCTTTGCCTTTGCAATACCACAGAAGCAATGCATGGTCAATGTACAGCAATGACACACCTGTGTGAACAGCCAGGAGACCCCCCCATGTTATGTTACATAGTTACATAGTTAGTACGGTCGAAAAAAGACATATGTCCATCAAGTTCAACCAGGGAATTAAGGGGTAGGGGTGTGGCGCGATATTGGGGAAGGGATGAGATTTTATATTTCTTCATAAGCATTAATCTTATTTTGTCAATTAGGAACATTCAGCACCCACCCGCTATCAAGGCAGCTGCCTATCATGTCATGCCCTACCTGCACAGGTGTGCTGGCTACTCAAATGATCCAATTAAGGAGGCCATTTAGTCAGCAGCAGCAGAAGTCCTGTGCCTGGACGCTCCAACAGCGGCCAGACACAAGCAGAAGCAGCAGAAGCAGCAGCAGCACCACCTTTTGTTTTTTGGCTGCAGCAGCAGCAGCAGCAGCAAGGCCCATAGGGCTGGCTAGCTGGCTAGCCAGCAAGCAGGTAGCAATGAAAGTAGGAATCTTTCTTTTTAACCCTGTAAGGGGGTGGTGCACTGTACCCGAAGATACTGCCATATCGGGTCAATGCATAGGGCGACGGAAGCAAGCTTCGAAATCGGCCCCCGTTCTCAAAAATCCATTTAATATATGGTCCCCAGATAGGGGACGTATCAGATATTAAACTGATAAGAACAGATACTACACTTGATCTTAGCCAAAAGGCCGAGAAGCGATAACCGTGAAAGGGGCGGGCCCAACAAGGTCCCCTTCATGGGCACTATCACTGCTTGCTGTCAGGGAGGCTGCCAGACAATTTTCCATGCACACTCTGGGCTGGGGGGCAGTCAACCACCAGTACACACAGCAGAACCTAAACCCATACCATTATTGCTAAGCAGCAAGACAGGGGCCCATTGCACTCCCACGGGGCCTTTTTAAATGCAATCCATAACCCGGATTTGCCAGGAACCCTTCTTACTCCTCCTACTTGCATGTGACACTGGGCTTAGGATCTGCATAGGAAACACACACACAAGCACACACCTACCTTTGTTGCCTGCAGATGCCTCCTTGGCTGTCCCCAAACGGTATCAAACCAACACCCACGGGAAGCTGTAAGCATAGAGGACATGCCTGCACCCCATTGGACTTACCTGTGTGGGTTAAATCCGGGTTATTTGACAACCTATGGCGGTGATGGTTCTGCTCAGGCAGAGCAGTGCTGATGCTCCTCATAAAGCTGTCGCTGCTGTGAAGGTTCTAGGTGACATCACAATCCCTATGGTTACATACACAACAAAGCTGGGTTGTTGTTGTTTACACTCTGCAAGGCCTGTGGAAGTGAGTGACATCATAGCACTGTAGTTCTGAGGGTTCTAGATGGATGCAACAATCTCCTGTTGCTTCTATGAAGGCCATAATAGACGACATCACCAAACAGCTCCATAGTCACATACACAGCAAAGGAGAGATGTTGTTTACACCTAGTGATGTCAGTGGTATTGAGTGACATCACAGCACAGTGCTAAGGCTCCTGGGCCTGGACACAGCAGCGGCTGCAATATCTCAACGGAGAATACGTTTATATATATATGTGTGTGTGTGCGCGTATATATATATATATATATATATATATATATATATATATTTCTCCGCCGAAATCACTTTTAAACCCATTTCCACCTTTTTTTCCCTTCTCTTCCTCTTACTTTTTTTTCACGTTTTTTTACGTTTTTCTCCTTTTCGCCTCTTTTCTGGGCGTATTATTCTTCTTTTTCTTCTTTTTTTTCGTCTAATGCATACCCCATCAGTGCAGCAATGCTTATTCAATACCGCCAGCAGATGGAGACACTGGGGGATAATTTTCTAAGGATTTATACTGATTTTTCCTGTCTGAATTTGTCGCACAGAAAGTTGCAGGCCAAATATGTGTGACATTTCTGCGACTTTAGCTTCTAGAGCATTTTTACAACATTATACATAGGTGCTGAATACATAAAAAGCGACTGTTCAGCGACAGACAAGTCGCATCGGCTGAAAGTAGGCCAGAATGTCAGTCCATGTTGGAGCAGGTTTAGATACAGTCTAAAGCATAGATCTCAAAGTCTGTGCACAGAATTTAGCAAGGGCCTCGCACCTTCTGATGCATCAGGTAGGTGCACTATAGCATAGCCTAACCCTCTGTACTTTGGTCTATATTGATGCGGGACATAGACAGCCAGCTGATGACCAATCCATTAGTGCAATGGATGGCTGGAAGCATTTGTCTTTGCCTTTGCAATACCACAGAAGCAATGCATGGTCAATGTACAGCAATGACACACCTGTGTGAACAGCCAGGAGACCCCCCCATGTTATGTTACATAGTTACATAGTTAGTACGGTCGAAAAAAGACATATGTCCATCAAGTTCAACCAGGGAATTAAGGGGTAGGGGTGTGGCGCGATATTGGGGAAGGGATGAGATTTTATATTTCTTCATAAGCATTAATCTTATTTTGTCAATTAGGAACATTCAGCACCCACCCGCTATCAAGGCAGCTGCCTATCATGTCATGCCCTACCTGCACAGGTGTGCTGGCTACTCAAATGATCCAATTAAGGAGGCCATTTAGTCAGCAGCAGCAGAAGTCCTGTGCCTGGACGCTCCAACAGCGGCCAGACACAAGCAGAAGCAGCAGAAGCAGCAGCAGCACCACCTTTTGTTTTTTGGCTGCAGCAGCAGCAGCAGCAGCAGCAAGGCCCACAGGGCTGGCTAGCTGGCTAGCCAGCAAGCAGGTAGCAATGAAAGTAGGAATCTTTCTTTTTAACCCTGTAAGGGGGTGGTGCACTGTACCCGAAGATACTGCCATATCGGGTCAATGCATAGGGCGACGGAAGCAAGCTTCGAAATCGGCCCCCGTTCTCAAAAATCCATTTAATATATGGTCCCCAGATAGGGGACGTATCAGATATTAAACTGATAAGAACAGATACTACACTTGATCTTAGCCAAAAGGCCGAGAAGCGATAACCGTGAAAGGGGCGGGCCCAACAAGGTCCCCTTCATGGGCACTATCACTGCTTGCTGTCAGGAGGCGGCTGCCAGACAATTTTCCATGCACACTCTGGGCTGGGGGGCAGTCAACCACCAGTACACACAGCAGAACCTAAACCCATACCATTATTGCTAAGCAGCAAGACAGGGGCCCATTGCACTCCCACGGGGCCTTTTTAAATGCAATCCATAACCCGGATTTGCCAGGAACCCTTCTTACTCCTCCTACTTGCATGTGACACTGGGCTTAGGATCTGCATAGGAAACACACACACAAGCACACACCTACCTTTGTTGCCTGCAGATGCCTCCTTGGCTGTCCCCAAACGGTATCAAACCAACACCCACGGGAAGCTGTAAGCATAGAGGACATGCCTGCACCCCATTGGACTTACCTGTGTGGGTTAAATCCGGGTTATTTGACAACCTATGGCGGTGATGGTTCTGCTCAGGCAGAGCAGTGCTGATGCTCCTCATAAAGCTGTCGCTGCTGTGAAGGTTCTAGGTGACATCACAATCCCTATGGTTACATACACAACAAAGCTGGGTTGTTGTTGTTTACACTCTGCAAGGCCTGTGGAAGTGAGTGACATCATAGCACTGTAGTTCTGAGGGTTCTAGATGGATGCAACAATCTCCTGTTGCTTCTATGAAGGCCATAATAGACGACATCACCAAACAGCTCCATAGTCACATACACAGCAAAGGAGAGATGTTGTTTACACCTAGTGATGTCAGTGGTATTGAGTGACATCACAGCACAGTGCTAAGGCTCCTGGGCCTGGACACAGCAGCGGCTGCAATATCTCAACGGAGAATACGTTTATATATATGTGTGTGTGTGCGCGTATATATATATATATATATATATATATATATATATATATATATATATTTCTCCGCCGAAATCACTTTTAAACCCATTTCCACCTTTTTTTCCCTTCTCTTCCTCTTACTTTTTTTTCACGTTTTTTTACGTTTTTCTCCTTTTCGCCTCTTTTCTGGGCGTATTATTCTTCTTTTTCTTCTTTTTTTTCGTCTAATGCATACCCCATCAGTGCAGCAATGCTTATTCAATACCGCCAGCAGATGGAGACACTGGGGGATAATTTTCTAAGGATTTATACTGATTTTTCCTGTCTGAATTTGTCGCACAGAAAGTTGCAGGCCAAATATGTGTGACATTTCTGCGACTTTAGCTTCTAGAGCATTTTTACAACATTATACATAGGTGCTGAATACATAAAAAGCGACTGTTCAGCGACAGACAAGTCGCATCGGCTGAAAGTAGGCCAGAATGTCAGTCCATGTTGGAGCAGGTTTAGATACAGTCTAAAGCATAGATCTCAAAGTCTGTGCACAGAATTTAGCAAGGGCCTCGCACCTTCTGATGCATCAGGTAGGTGCACTATAGCATAGCCTAACCCTCTGTACTTTGGTCTATATTGATGCGGGACATAGACAGCCAGCTGATGACCAATCCATTAGTGCAATGGATGGCTGGAAGCATTTGTCTTTGCCTTTGCAATACCACAGAAGCAATGCATGGTCAATGTACAGCAATGACACACCTGTGTGAACAGCCAGGAGACCCCCCCATGTTATGTTACATAGTTACATAGTTAGTACGGTCGAAAAAAGACATATGTCCATCAAGTTCAACCAGGGAATTAAGGGGTAGGGGTGTGGCGCGATATTGGGGAAGGGATGAGATTTTATATTTCTTCATAAGCATTAATCTTATTTTGTCAATTAGGAACATTCAGCACCCACCCGCTATCAAGGCAGCTGCCTATCATGTCATGCCCTACCTGCACAGGTGTGCTGGCTACTCAAATGATCCAATTAAGGAGGCCATTTAGTCAGCAGCAGCAGAAGTCCTGTGCCTGGACGCTCCAACAGCGGCCAGACACAAGCAGAAGCAGCAGAAGCAGCAGCAGCACCACCTTTTGTTTTTTGGCTGCAGCAGCAGCAGCAGCAGCAGCAAGGCCCACAGGGCTGGCTAGCTGGCTAGCCAGCAAGCAGGTAGCAATGAAAGTAGGAATCTTTCTTTTTAACCCTGTAAGGGGGTGGTGCACTGTACCCGAAGATACTGCCATATCGGGTCAATGCATAGGGCGACGGAAGCAAGCTTCGAAATCGGCCCCCGTTCTCAAAAATCCATTTAATATATGGTCCCCAGATAGGGGACGTATCAGATATTAAACTGATAAGAACAGATACTACACTTGATCTTAGCCAAAAGGGCGAGAAGCGATAACCGTGAAAGGGGCGGGCCCAACAAGGTCCCCTTCATGGGCACTATCACTGCTTGCTGTCAGGGAGGCTGCCAGACAATTTTCCATGCACACTCTGGGCTGGGGGGCAGTCAACCACCAGTACACACAGCAGAACCTAAACCCATACCATTATTGCTAAGCAGCAAGACAGGGGCCCATTGCACTCCCACGGGGCCTTTTTAAATGCAATCCATAACCCGGATTTGCCAGGAACCCTTCTTACTCCTCCTACTTGCATGTGACACTGGGCTTAGGATCTGCATAGGAAACACACACACAAGCACACACCTACCTTTGTTGCCTGCAGATGCCTCCTTGGCTGTCCCCAAACGGTATCAAACCAACACCCACGGGAAGCTGTAAGCATAGAGGACATGCCTGCACCCCATTGGACTTACCTGTGTGGGTTAAATCCGGGTTATTTGACAACCTATGGCGGTGATGGTTCTGCTCAGGCAGAGCAGTGCTGATGCTCCTCATAAAGCTGTCGCTGCTGTGAAGGTTCTAGGTGACATCACAATCCCTATGGTTACATACACAACAAAGCTGGGTTGTTGTTGTTTACACTCTGCAAGGCCTGTGGAAGTGAGTGACATCATAGCACTGTAGTTCTGAGGGTTCTAGATGGATGCAACAATCTCCTGTTGCTTCTATGAAGGCCATAATAGACGACATCACCAAACAGCTCCATAGTCACATACACAGCAAAGGAGAGATGTTGTTTACACCTAGTGATGTCAGTGGTATTGAGTGACATCACAGCACAGTGCTAAGGCTCCTGGGCCTGGACACAGCAGCGGCTGCAATATCTCAACGGAGAATACGTTTATATATATGTGTGTGTGTGCGCGTATATATATATATATATATATATATATATATATATATATATTTCTCCGCCGAAATCACTTTTAAACCCATTTCCACCTTTTTTTCCCTTCTCTTCCTCTTACTTTTTTTTCACGTTTTTTTACGTTTTTCTCCTTTTCGCCTCTTTTCTGGGCGTATTATTCTTCTTTTTCTTCTTTTTTTTCGTCTAATGCATACCCCATCAGTGCAGCAATGCTTATTCAATACCGCCAGCAGATGGAGACACTGGGGGATAATTTTCTAAGGATTTATACTGATTTTTCCTGTCTGAATTTGTCGCACAGAAAGTTGCAGGCCAAATATGTGTGACATTTCTGCGACTTTAGCTTCTAGAGCATTTTTACAACATTATACATAGGTGCTGAATACATAAAAAGCGACTGTTCAGCGACAGACAAGTCGCATCGGCTGAAAGTAGGCCAGAATGTCAGTCCATGTTGGAGCAGGTTTAGATACAGTCTAAAGCATAGATCTCAAAGTCTGTGCACAGAATTTAGCAAGGGCCTCGCACCTTCTGATGCATCAGGTAGGTGCACTATAGCATAGCCTAACCCTCTGTACTTTGGTCTATATTGATGCGGGACATAGACAGCCAGCTGATGACCAATCCATTAGTGCAATGGATGGCTGGAAGCATTTGTCTTTGCCTTTGCAATACCACAGAAGCAATGCATGGTCAATGTACAGCAATGACACACCTGTGTGAACAGCCAGGAGACCCCCCCATGTTATGTTACATAGTTACATAGTTAGTACGGTCGAAAAAAGACATATGTCCATCAAGTTCAACCAGGGAATTAAGGGGTAGGGGTGTGGCGCGATATTGGGGAAGGGATGAGATTTTATATTTCTTCATAAGCATTAATCTTATTTTGTCAATTAGGAACATTCAGCACCCACCCGCTATCAAGGCAGCTGCCTATCATGTCATGCCCTACCTGCACAGGTGTGCTGGCTACTCAAATGATCCAATTAAGGAGGCCATTTAGTCAGCAGCAGCAGAAGTCCTGTGCCTGGACGCTCCAACAGCGGCCAGACACAAGCAGAAGCAGCAGAAGCAGCAGCAGCACCACCTTTTGTTTTTTGGCTGCAGCAGCAGCAGCAGCAGCAGCAGAGGCCCACAGGGCTGGCTAGCTGGCTAGCCAGCAAGCAGGTAGCAATGAAAGTAGGAATCTTTCTTTTTAACCCTGTAAGGGGGTGGTGCACTGTACCCGAAGATACTGCCATATCGGGTCAATGCATAGGGCGACGGAAGCAAGCTTCGAAATCGGCCCCCGTTCTCAAAAATCCATTTAATATATGGTCCCCAGATAGGGGACGTATCAGATATTAAACTGATAAGAACAGATACTACACTTGATCTTAGCCAAAAGGCCGAGAAGCGATAACCGTGAAAGGGGCGGGCCCAACAAGGTCCCCTTCATGGGCACTATCACTGCTTGCTGTCAGGGAGGCTGCCAGACAATTTTCCATGCACACTCTGGGCTGGGGGGCAGTCAACCACCAGTACACACAGCAGAACCTAAACCCATACCATTATTGCTAAGCAGCAAGACAGGGGCCCATTGCACTCCCACGGGGCCTTTTTAAATGCAATCCATAACCCGGATTTGCCAGGAACCCTTCTTACTCCTCCTACTTGCATGTGACACTGGGCTTAGGATCTGCATAGGAAACACACACACAAGCACACACCTACCTTTGTTGCCTGCAGATGCCTCCTTGGCTGTCCCCAAACGGTATCAAACCAACACCCACGGGAAGCTGTAAGCATAGAGGACATGCCTGCACCCCATTGGACTTACCTGTGTGGGTTAAATCCGGGTTATTTGACAACCTATGGCGGTGATGGTTCTGCTCAGGCAGAGCAGTGCTGATGCTCCTCATAAAGCTGTCGCTGCTGTGAAGGTTCTAGGTGACATCACAATCCCTATGGTTACATACACAACAAAGCTGGGTTGTTGTTGTTTACACTCTGCAAGGCCTGTGGAAGTGAGTGACATCATAGCACTGTAGTTCTGAGGGTTCTAGATGGATGCAACAATCTCCTGTTGCTTCTATGAAGGCCATAATAGACGACATCACCAAACAGCTCCATAGTCACATACACAGCAAAGGAGAGATGTTGTTTACACCTAGTGATGTCAGTGGTATTGAGTGACATCACAGCACAGTGCTAAGGCTCCTGGGCCTGGACACAGCAGCGGCTGCAATATCTCAACGGAGAATACGTTTATATATATGTGTGTGTGTGCGCGTATATATATATATATATATATATATATATATATATATATATATATTTCTCCGCCGAAATCACTTTTAAACCCATTTCCACCTTTTTTTCCCTTCTCTTCCTCTTACTTTTTTTTCACGTTTTTTTACGTTTTTCTCCTTTTCGCCTCTTTTCTGGGCGTATTATTCTTCTTTTTCTTCTTTTTTTTCGTCTAATGCATACCCCATCAGTGCAGCAATGCTTATTCAATACCGCCAGCAGATGGAGACACTGGGGGATAATTTTCTAAGGATTTATACTGATTTTTCCTGTCTGAATTTGTCGCACAGAAAGTTGCAGGCCAAATATGTGTGACATTTCTGCGACTTTAGCTTCTAGAGCATTTTTACAACATTATACATAGGTGCTGAATACATAAAAAGCGACTGTTCAGCGACAGACAAGTCGCATCGGCTGAAAGTAGGCCAGAATGTCAGTCCATGTTGGAGCAGGTTTAGATACAGTCTAAAGCATAGATCTCAAAGTCTGTGCACAGAATTTAGCAAGGGCCTCGCACCTTCTGATGCATCAGGTAGGTGCACTATAGCATAGCCTAACCCTCTGTACTTTGGTCTATATTGATGCGGGACATAGACAGCCAGCTGATGACCAATCCATTAGTGCAATGGATGGCTGGAAGCATTTGTCTTTGCCTTTGCAATACCACAGAAGCAATGCATGGTCAATGTACAGCAATGACACACCTGTGTGAACAGCCAGGAGACCCCCCCATGTTATGTTACATAGTTACATAGTTAGTACGGTCGAAAAAAGACATATGTCCATCAAGTTCAACCAGGGAATTAAGGGGTAGGGGTGTGGCGCGATATTGGGGAAGGGATGAGATTTTATATTTCTTCATAAGCATTAATCTTATTTTGTCAATTAGGAACATTCAGCACCCACCCGCTATCAAGGCAGCTGCCTATCATGTCATGCCCTACCTGCACAGGTGTGCTGGCTACTCAAATGATCCAATTAAGGAGGCCATTTAGTCAGCAGCAGCAGAAGTCCTGTGCCTGGACGCTCCAACAGCGGCCAGACACAAGCAGAAGCAGCAGAAGCAGCAGCAGCACCACCTTTTGTTTTTTGGCTGCAGCAGCAGCAGCAGCAGCAGCAGAGGCCCACAGGGCTGGCTAGCTGGCTAGCCAGCAAGCAGGTAGCAATGAAAGTAGGAATCTTTCTTTTTAACCCTGTAAGGGGGTGGTGCACTGTACCCGAAGATACTGCCATATCGGGTCAATGCATAGGGCGACGGAAGCAAGCTCGAAATCGGCCCCCGTTCTCAAAAATCCATTTAATATATGGTCCCCAGATAGGGGACGTATCAGATATTAAACTGATAAGAACAGATACTACACTTGATCTTAGCCAAAAGGCCGAGAAGCGATAACCGTGAAAGGGGCGGGCCCAACAAGGTCCCCTTCATGGGCACTATCACTGCTTGCTGTCAGGGAGGCTGCCAGACAATTTTCCATGCACACTCTGGGCTGGGGGGCAGTCAACCACCAGTACACACAGCAGAACCTAAACCCATACCATTATTGCTAAGCAGCAAGACAGGGGCCCATTGCACTCCCACGGGGCCTTTTTAAATGCAATCCATAACCCGGATTTGCCAGGAACCCTTCTTACTCCTCCTACTTGCATGTGACACTGGGCTTAGGATCTGCATAGGAAACACACACACAAGCACACACCTACCTTTGTTGCCTGCAGATGCCTCCTTGGCTGTCCCCAAACGGTATCAAACCAACACCCACGGGAAGCTGTAAGCATAGAGGACATGCCTGCACCCCATTGGACTTACCTGTGTGGGTTAAATCCGGGTTATTTGACAACCTATGGCGGTGATGGTTCTGCTCAGGCAGAGCAGTGCTGATGCTCCTCATAAAGCTGTCGCTGCTGTGAAGGTTCTAGGTGACATCACAATCCCTATGGTTACATACACAACAAAGCTGGGTTGTTGTTGTTTACACTCTGCAAGGCCTGTGGAAGTGAGTGACATCATAGCACTGTAGTTCTGAGGGTTCTAGATGGATGCAACAATCTCCTGTTGCTTCTATGAAGGCCATAATAGACGACATCACCAAACAGCTCCATAGTCACATACACAGCAAAGGAGAGATGTTGTTTACACCTAGTGATGTCAGTGGTATTGAGTGACATCACAGCACAGTGCTAAGGCTCCTGGGCCTGGACACAGCAGCGGCTGCAATATCTCAACGGAGAATACGTTTATATATATGTGTGTGTGTGCGCGTATATATATATATATATATATATATATATATATATATATATATATTCTCCGCCGAAATCACTTTTAAACCCATTTCCACCTTTTTTTCCCTTCTCTTCCTCTTACTTTTTTTTCACGTTTTTTTACGTTTTTCTCCTTTTCGCCTCTTTTCTGGGCGTATTATTCTTCTTTTTCTTCTTTTTTTTCGTCTAATGCATACCCCATCAGTGCAGCAATGCTTATTCAATACCGCCAGCAGATGGAGACACTGGGGGATAATTTTCTAAGGATTTATACTGATTTTTCCTGTCTGAATTTGTCGCACAGAAAGTTGCAGGCCAAATATGTGTGACATTTCTGCGACTTTAGCTTCTAGAGCATTTTTACAACATTATACATAGGTGCTGAATACATAAAAAGCGACTGTTCAGCGACAGACAAGTCGCATCGGCTGAAAGTAGGCCAGAATGTCAGTCCATGTTGGAGCAGGTTTAGATACAGTCTAAAGCATAGATCTCAAAGTCTGTGCACAGAATTTAGCAAGGGCCTCGCACCTTCTGATGCATCAGGTAGGTGCACTATAGCATAGCCTAACCCTCTGTACTTTGGTCTATATTGATGCGGGACATAGACAGCCAGCTGATGACCAATCCATTAGTGCAATGGATGGCTGGAAGCATTTGTCTTTGCCTTTGCAATACCACAGAAGCAATGCATGGTCAATGTACAGCAATGACACACCTGTGTGAACAGCCAGGAGACCCCCCCATGTTATGTTACATAGTTACATAGTTAGTACGGTCGAAAAAAGACATATGTCCATCAAGTTCAACCAGGGAATTAAGGGGTAGGGGTGTGGCGCGATATTGGGGAAGGGATGAGATTTTATATTTCTTCATAAGCATTAATCTTATTTTGTCAATTAGGAACATTCAGCACCCACCCGCTATCAAGGCAGCTGCCTATCATGTCATGCCCTACCTGCACAGGTGTGCTGGCTACTCAAATGATCCAATTAAGGAGGCCATTTAGTCAGCAGCAGCAGAAGTCCTGTGCCTGGACGCTCCAACAGCGGCCAGACACAAGCAGAAGCAGCAGCAGCACCACCTTTTGTTTTTTGGCTGCAGCAGCAGCAGCAGCAGCAGCAAGGCCCACAGGGCTGGCTAGCTGGCTAGCCAGCAAGCAGGTAGCAATGAAAGTAGGAATCTTTCTTTTTAACCCTGTAAGGGGGTGGTGCACTGTACCCGAAGATACTGCCATATCGGGTCAATGCATAGGGCGACGGAAGCAAGCTTCGAAATCGGCCCCCGTTCTCAAAAATCCATTTAATATATGGTCCCCAGATAGGGGACGTATCAGATATTAAACTGATAAGAACAGATACTACACTTGATCTTAGCCAAAAGGCCGAGAAGCGATAACCGTGAAAGGGGCGGGCCCAACAAGGTCCCCTTCATGGGCACTATCACTGCTTGCTGTCAGGGAGGCTGCCAGACAATTTTCCATGCACACTCTGGGCTGGGGGGCAGTCAACCACCAGTACACACAGCAGAACCTAAACCCATACCATTATTGCTAAGCAGCAAGACAGGGGCCCATTGCACTCCCACGGGGCCTTTTTAAATGCAATCCATAACCCGGATTTGCCAGGAACCCTTCTTACTCCTCCTACTTGCATGTGACACTGGGCTTAGGATCTGCATAGGAAACACACACACAAGCACACACCTACCTTTGTTGCCTGCAGATGCCTCCTTGGCTGTCCCCAAACGGTATCAAACCAACACCCACGGGAAGCTGTAAGCATAGAGGACATGCCTGCACCCCATTGGACTTACCTGTGTGGGTTAAATCCGGGTTATTTGACAACCTATGGCGGTGATGGTTCTGCTCAGGCAGAGCAGTGCTGATGCTCCTCATAAAGCTGTCGCTGCTGTGAAGGTTCTAGGTGACATCACAATCCCTATGGTTACATACACGACAAAGCTGGGTTGTTGTTGTTTACACTCTGCAAGGCCTGTGGAAGTGAGTGACATCATAGCACTGTAGTTCTGAGGGTTCTAGATGGATGCAACAATCTCCTGTTGCTTCTATGAAGGCCATAATAGACGACATCACCAAACAGCTCCATAGTCACATACACAGCAAAGGAGAGATGTTGTTTACACCTAGTGATGTCAGTGGTATTGAGTGACATCACAGCACAGTGCTAAGGCTCCTGGGCCTGGACACAGCAGCGGCTGCAATATCTCAACGGAGAATACGTTTATATATATGTGTGTGTGTGCGCGTATATATATATATATATATATATATATATATATATATATATATATATATTTCTCCGCCGAAATCACTTTTAAACCCATTTCCACCTTTTTTTCCCTTCTCTTCCTCTTACTTTTTTTTCACGTTTTTTTACGTTTTTCTCCTTTTCGCCTCTTTTCTGGGCGTATTATTCTTCTTTTTCTTCTTTTTTTTCGTCTAATGCATACCCCATCAGTGCAGCAATGCTTATTCAATACCGCCAGCAGATGGAGACACTGGGGGATAATTTTCTAAGGATTTATACTGATTTTTCCTGTCTGAATTTGTCGCACAGAAAGTTGCAGGCCAAATATGTGTGACATTTCTGCGACTTTAGCTTCTAGAGCATTTTTACAACATTATACATAGGTGCTGAATACATAAAAAGCGACTGTTCAGCGACAGACAAGTCGCATCGGCTGAAAGTAGGCCAGAATGTCAGTCCATGTTGGAGCAGGTTTAGATACAGTCTAAAGCATAGATCTCAAAGTCTGTGCACAGAATTTAGCAAGGGCCTCGCACCTTCTGATGCATCAGGTAGGTGCACTATAGCATAGCCTAACCCTCTGTACTTTGGTCTATATTGATGCGGGACATAGACAGCCAGCTGATGACCAATCCATTAGTGCAATGGATGGCTGGAAGCATTTGTCTTTGCCTTTGCAATACCACAGAAGCAATGCATGGTCAATGTACAGCAATGACACACCTGTGTGAACAGCCAGGAGACCCCCCCATGTTATGTTACATAGTTACATAGTTAGTACGGTCGAAAAAAGACATATGTCCATCAAGTTCAACCAGGGAATTAAGGGGTAGGGGTGTGGCGCGATATTGGGGAAGGGATGAGATTTTATATTTCTTCATAAGCATTAATCTTATTTTGTCAATTAGGAACATTCAGCACCCACCCGCTATCAAGGCAGCTGCCTATCATGTCATGCCCTACCTGCACAGGTGTGCTGGCTACTCAAATGATCCAATTAAGGAGGCCATTTAGTCAGCAGCAGCAGAAGTCCTGTGCCTGGACGCTCCAACAGCGGCCAGACACAAGCAGAAGCAGCAGAAGCAGCAGCAGCACCACCTTTTGTTTTTTGGCTGCAGCAGCAGCAGCAGCAGCAGCAAGGCCCACAGGGCTGGCTAGCTGGCTAGCCAGCAAGCAGGTAGCAATGAAAGTAGGAATCTTTCTTTTTAACCCTGTAAGGGGGTGGTGCACTGTACCCGAAGATACTGCCATATCGGGTCAATGCATAGGGCGACGGAAGCAAGCTTCGAAATCGGCCCCCGTTCTCAAAAATCCATTTAATATATGGTCCCCAGATAGGGGACGTATCAGATATTAAACTGATAAGAACAGATACTACACTTGATCTTAGCCAAAAGGCCGAGAAGCGATAACCGTGAAAGGGGCGGGCCCAACAAGGTCCCCTTCATGGGCACTATCACTGCTTGCTGTCAGGGAGGCTGCCAGACAATTTTCCATGCACACTCTGGGCTGGGGGGCAGTCAACCACCAGTACACACAGCAGAACCTAAACCCATACCATTATTGCTAAGCAGCAAGACAGGGGCCCATTGCACTCCCACGGGGCCTTTTTAAATGCAATCCATAACCCGGATTTGCCAGGAACCCTTCTTACTCCTCCTACTTGCATGTGACACTGGGCTTAGGATCTGCATAGGAAACACACACACAAGCACACACCTACCTTTGTTGCCTGCAGATGCCTCCTTGGCTGTCCCCAAACGGTATCAAACCAACACCCACGGGAAGCTGTAAGCATAGAGGACATGCCTGCACCCCATTGGACTTACCTGTGTGGGTTAAATCCGGGTTATTTGACAACCTATGGCGGTGATGGTTCTGCTCAGGCAGAGCAGTGCTGATGCTCCTCATAAAGCTGTCGCTGCTGTGAAGGTTCTAGGTGACATCACAATCCCTATGGTTACATACACGACAAAGCTGGGTTGTTGTTGTTTACACTCTGCAAGGCCTGTGGAAGTGAGTGACATCATAGCACTGTAGTTCTGAGGGTTCTAGATGGATGCAACAATCTCCTGTTGCTTCTATGAAGGCCATAATAGACGACATCACCAAACAGCTCCATAGTCACATACACAGCAAAGGAGAGATGTTGTTTACACCTAGTGATGTCAGTGGTATTGAGTGACATCACAGCACAGTGCTAAGGCTCCTGGGCCTGGACACAGCAGCGGCTGCAATATCTCAACGGAGAATACGTTTATATATATGTGTGTGTGTGCGCGTATATATATATATATATATATATATATATATATATATATATATATATATTTCTCCGCCGAAATCACTTTTAAACCCATTTCCACCTTTTTTTCCCTTCTCTTCCTCTTACTTTTTTTTCACGTTTTTTTACGTTTTTCTCCTTTTCGCCTCTTTTCTGGGCGTATTATTCTTCTTTTTCTTCTTTTTTTTCGTCTAATGCATACCCCATCAGTGCAGCAATGCTTATTCAATACCGCCAGCAGATGGAGACACTGGGGGATAATTTTCTAAGGATTTATACTGATTTTTCCTGTCTGAATTTGTCGCACAGAAAGTTGCAGGCCAAATATGTGTGACATTTCTGCGACTTTAGCTTCTAGAGCATTTTTACAACATTATACATAGGTGCTGAATACATAAAAAGCGACTGTTCAGCGACAGACAAGTCGCATCGGCTGAAAGTAGGCCAGAATGTCAGTCCATGTTGGAGCAGGTTTAGATACAGTCTAAAGCATAGATCTCAAAGTCTGTGCACAGAATTTAGCAAGGGCCTCGCACCTTCTGATGCATCAGGTAGGTGCACTATAGCATAGCCTAACCCTCTGTACTTTGGTCTATATTGATGCGGGACATAGACAGCCAGCTGATGACCAATCCATTAGTGCAATGGATGGCTGGAAGCATTTGTCTTTGCCTTTGCAATACCACAGAAGCAATGCATGGTCAATGTACAGCAATGACACACCTGTGTGAACAGCCAGGAGACCCCCCCATGTTATGTTACATAGTTACATAGTTAGTACGGTCGAAAAAAGACATATGTCCATCAAGTTCAACCAGGGAATTAAGGGGTAGGGGTGTGGCGCGATATTGGGGAAGGGATGAGATTTTATATTTCTTCATAAGCATTAATCTTATTTTGTCAATTAGGAACATTCAGCACCCACCCGCTATCAAGGCAGCTGCCTATCATGTCATGCCCTACCTGCACAGGTGTGCTGGCTACTCAAATGATCCAATTAAGGAGGCCATTTAGTCAGCAGCAGCAGAAGTCCTGTGCCTGGACGCTCCAACAGCGGCCAGACACAAGCAGAAGCAGCAGAAGCAGCAGCAGCACCACCTTTTGTTTTTTGGCTGCAGCAGCAGCAGCAGCAGCAGCAAGGCCCACAGGGCTGGCTAGCTGGCTAGCCAGCAAGCAGGTAGCAATGAAAGTAGGAATCTTTCTTTTTAACCCTGTAAGGGGGTGGTGCACTGTACCCGAAGATACTGCCATATCGGGTCAATGCATAGGGCGACGGAAGCAAGCTTCGAAATCGGCCCCCGTTCTCAAAAATCCATTTAATATATGGTCCCCAGATAGGGGACGTATCAGATATTAAACTGATAAGAACAGATACTACACTTGATCTTAGCCAAAAGGCCGAGAAGCGATAACCGTGAAAGGGGCGGGCCCAACAAGGTCCCCTTCATGGGCACTATCACTGCTTGCTGTCAGGGAGGCTGCCAGACAATTTTCCATGCACACTCTGGGCTGGGGGGCAGTCAACCACCAGTACACACAGCAGAACCTAAACCCATACCATTATTGCTAAGCAGCAAGACAGGGGCCCATTGCACTCCCACGGGGCCTTTTTAAATGCAATCCATAACCCGGATTTGCCAGGAACCCTTCTTACTCCTCCTACTTGCATGTGACACTGGGCTTAGGATCTGCATAGGAAACACACACACAAGCACACACCTACCTTTGTTGCCTGCAGATGCCTCCTTGGCTGTCCCCAAACGGTATCAAACCAACACCCACGGGAAGCTGTAAGCATAGAGGACATGCCTGCACCCCATTGGACTTACCTGTGTGGGTTAAATCCGGGTTATTTGACAACCTATGGCGGTGATGGTTCTGCTCAGGCAGAGCAGTGCTGATGCTCCTCATAAAGCTGTCGCTGCTGTGAAGGTTCTAGGTGACATCACAATCCCTATGGTTACATACACGACAAAGCTGGGTTGTTGTTGTTTACACTCTGCAAGGCCTGTGGAAGTGAGTGACATCATAGCACTGTAGTTCTGAGGGTTCTAGATGGATGCAACAATCTCCTGTTGCTTCTATGAAGGCCATAATAGACGACATCACCAAACAGCTCCATAGTCACATACACAGCAAAGGAGAGATGTTGTTTACACCTAGTGATGTCAGTGGTATTGAGTGACATCACAGCACAGTGCTAAGGCTCCTGGGCCTGGACACAGCAGCGGCTGCAATATCTCAACGGAGAATACGTTTATATATATGTGTGTGTGTGCGCGTATATATATATATATATATATATATATATATATATATATATATATACATATATATTTCTCCGCCGAAATCACTTTTAAACCCATTTCCACCTTTTTTTCCCTTCTCTTCCTCTTACTTTTTTTTCACGTTTTTTTACGTTTTTCTCCTTTTCGCCTCTTTTCTGGGCGTATTATTCTTCTTTTTCTTCTTTTTTTTCGTCTAATGCATACCCCATCAGTGCAGCAATGCTTATTCAATACCGCCAGCAGATGGAGACACTGGGGGATAATTTTCTAAGGATTTATACTGATTTTTCCTGTCTGAATTTGTCGCACAGAAAGTTGCAGGCCAAATATGTGTGACATTTCTGCGACTTTAGCTTCTAGAGCATTTTTACAACATTATACATAGGTGCTGAATACATAAAAAGCGACTGTTCAGCGACAGACAAGTCGCATCGGCTGAAAGTAGGCCAGAATGTCAGTCCATGTTGGAGCAGGTTTAGATACAGTCTAAAGCATAGATCTCAAAGTCTGTGCACAGAATTTAGCAAGGGCCTCGCACCTTCTGATGCATCAGGTAGGTGCACTATAGCATAGCCTAACCCTCTGTACTTTGGTCTATATTGATGCGGGACATAGACAGCCAGCTGATGACCAATCCATTAGTGCAATGGATGGCTGGAAGCATTTGTCTTTGCCTTTGCAATACCACAGAAGCAATGCATGGTCAATGTACAGCAATGACACACCTGTGTGAACAGCCAGGAGACCCCCCCATGTTATGTTACATAGTTACATAGTTAGTACGGTCGAAAAAAGACATATGTCCATCAAGTTCAACCAGGGAATTAAGGGGTAGGGGTGTGGCGCGATATTGGGGAAGGGATGAGATTTTATATTTCTTCATAAGCATTAATCTTATTTTGTCAATTAGGAACATTCAGCACCCACCCGCTATCAAGGCAGCTGCCTATCATGTCATGCCCTACCTGCACAGGTGTGCTGGCTACTCAAATGATCCAATTAAGGAGGCCATTTAGTCAGCAGCAGCAGAAGTCCTGTGCCTGGACGCTCCAACAGCGGCCAGACACAAGCAGAAGCAGCAGAAGCAGCAGCAGCACCACCTTTTGTTTTTTGGCTGCAGCAGCAGCAGCAGCAGCAGCAAGGCCCACAGGGCTGGCTAGCTGGCTAGCCAGCAAGCAGGTAGCAATGAAAGTAGGAATCTTTCTTTTTAACCCTGTAAGGGGGTGGTGCACTGTACCCGAAGATACTGCCATATCGGGTCAATGCATAGGGCGACGGAAGCAAGCTTCGAAATCGGCCCCCGTTCTCAAAAATCCATTTAATATATGGTCCCCAGATAGGGGACGTATCAGATATTAAACTGATAAGAACAGATACTACACTTGATCTTAGCCAAAAGGCCGAGAAGCGATAACCGTGAAAGGGGCGGGCCCAACAAGGTCCCCTTCATGGGCACTATCACTGCTTGCTGTCAGGGAGGCTGCCAGACAATTTTCCATGCACACTCTGGGCTGGGGGGCAGTCAACCACCAGTACACACAGCAGAACCTAAACCCATACCATTATTGCTAAGCAGCAAGACAGGGGCCCATTGCACTCCCACGGGGCCTTTTTAAATGCAATCCATAACCCGGATTTGCCAGGAACCCTTCTTACTCCTCCTACTTGCATGTGACACTGGGCTTAGGATCTGCATAGGAAACACACACACAAGCACACACCTACCTTTGTTGCCTGCAGATGCCTCCTTGGCTGTCCCCAAACGGTATCAAACCAACACCCACGGGAAGCTGTAAGCATAGAGGACATGCCTGCACCCCATTGGACTTACCTGTGTGGGTTAAATCCGGGTTATTTGACAACCTATGGCGGTGATGGTTCTGCTCAGGCAGAGCAGTGCTGATGCTCCTCATAAAGCTGTCGCTGCTGTGAAGGTTCTAGGTGACATCACAATCCCTATGGTTACATACACGACAAAGCTGGGTTGTTGTTGTTTACACTCTGCAAGGCCTGTGGAAGTGAGTGACATCATAGCACTGTAGTTCTGAGGGTTCTAGATGGATGCAACAATCTCCTGTTGCTTCTATGAAGGCCATAATAGACGACATCACCAAACAGCTCCATAGTCACATACACAGCAAAGGAGAGATGTTGTTTACACCTAGTGATGTCAGTGGTATTGAGTGACATCACAGCACAGTGCTAAGGCTCCTGGGCCTGGACACAGCAGCGGCTGCAATATCTCAACGGAGAATACGTTTATATATATGTGTGTGTGTGCGCGTATATATATATATATATATATATATATATATATATATATATATATATTTCTCCGCCGAAATCACTTTTAAACCCATTTCCACCTTTTTTTCCCTTCTCTTCCTCTTACTTTTTTTTCACGTTTTTTTACGTTTTTCTCCTTTTCGCCTCTTTTCTGGGCGTATTATTCTTCTTTTTCTTCTTTTTTTTCGTCTAATGCATACCCCATCAGTGCAGCAATGCTTATTCAATACCGCCAGCAGATGGAGACACTGGGGGATAATTTTCTAAGGATTTATACTGATTTTTCCTGTCTGAATTTGTCGCACAGAAAGTTGCAGGCCAAATATGTGTGACATTTCTGCGACTTTAGCTTCTAGAGCATTTTTACAACATTATACATAGGTGCTGAATACATAAAAAGCGACTGTTCAGCGACAGACAAGTCGCATCGGCTGAAAGTAGGCCAGAATGTCAGTCCATGTTGGAGCAGGTTTAGATACAGTCTAAAGCATAGATCTCAAAGTCTGTGCACAGAATTTAGCAAGGGCCTCGCACCTTCTGATGCATCAGGTAGGTGCACTATAGCATAGCCTAACCCTCTGTACTTTGGTCTATATTGATGCGGGACATAGACAGCCAGCTGATGACCAATCCATTAGTGCAATGGATGGCTGGAAGCATTTGTCTTTGCCTTTGCAATACCACAGAAGCAATGCATGGTCAATGTACAGCAATGACACACCTGTGTGAACAGCCAGGAGACCCCCCCATGTTATGTTACATAGTTACATAGTTAGTACGGTCGAAAAAAGACATATGTCCATCAAGTTCAACCAGGGAATTAAGGGGTAGGGGTGTGGCGCGATATTGGGGAAGGGATGAGATTTTATATTTCTTCATAAGCATTAATCTTATTTTGTCAATTAGGAACATTCAGCACCCACCCGCTATCAAGGCAGCTGCCTATCATGTCATGCCCTACCTGCACAGGTGTGCTGGCTACTCAAATGATCCAATTAAGGAGGCCATTTAGTCAGCAGCAGCAGAAGTCCTGTGCCTGGACGCTCCAACAGCGGCCAGACACAAGCAGAAGCAGCAGAAGCAGCAGCAGCACCACCTTTTGTTTTTTGGCTGCAGCAGCAGCAGCAGCAGCAGCAAGGCCCACAGGGCTGGCTAGCTGGCTAGCCAGCAAGCAGGTAGCAATGAAAGTAGGAATCTTTCTTTTTAACCCTGTAAGGGGGTGGTGCACTGTACCCGAAGATACTGCCATATCGGGTCAATGCATAGGGCGACGGAAGCAAGCTTCGAAATCGGCCCCCGTTCTCAAAAATCCATTTAATATATGGTCCCCAGATAGGGGACGTATCAGATATTAAACTGATAAGAACAGATACTACACTTGATCTTAGCCAAAAGGCCGAGAAGCGATAACCGTGAAAGGGGCGGGCCCAACAAGGTCCCCTTCATGGGCACTATCACTGCTTGCTGTCAGGGAGGCTGCCAGACAATTTTCCATGCACACTCTGGGCTGGGGGGCAGTCAACCACCAGTACACACAGCAGAACCTAAACCCATACCATTATTGCTAAGCAGCAAGACAGGGGCCCATTGCACTCCCACGGGGCCTTTTTAAATGCAATCCATAACCCGGATTTGCCAGGAACCCTTCTTACTCCTCCTACTTGCATGTGACACTGGGCTTAGGATCTGCATAGGAAACACACACACAAGCACACACCTACCTTTGTTGCCTGCAGATGCCTCCTTGGCTGTCCCCAAACGGTATCAAACCAACACCCACGGGAAGCTGTAAGCATAGAGGACATGCCTGCACCCCATTGGACTTACCTGTGTGGGTTAAATCCGGGTTATTTGACAACCTATGGCGGTGATGGTTCTGCTCAGGCAGAGCAGTGCTGATGCTCCTCATAAAGCTGTCGCTGCTGTGAAGGTTCTAGGTGACATCACAATCCCTATGGTTACATACACGACAAAGCTGGGTTGTTGTTGTTTACACTCTGCAAGGCCTGTGGAAGTGAGTGACATCATAGCACTGTAGTTCTGAGGGTTCTAGATGGATGCAACAATCTCCTGTTGCTTCTATGAAGGCCATAATAGACGACATCACCAAACAGCTCCATAGTCACATACACAGCAAAGGAGAGATGTTGTTTACACCTAGTGATGTCAGTGGTATTGAGTGACATCACAGCACAGTGCTAAGGCTCCTGGGCCTGGACACAGCAGCGGCTGCAATATCTCAACGGAGAATACGTTTATATATATGTGTGTGTGTGCGCGTATATATATATATATATATATATATATATTTCTCCGCCGAAATCACTTTTAAACCCATTTCCACCTTTTTTTCCCTTCTCTTCCTCTTACTTTTTTTTCACGTTTTTTTACGTTTTTCTCCTTTTCGCCTCTTTTCTGGGCGTATTATTCTTCTTTTTCTTCTTTTTTTTCGTCTAATGCATACCCCATCAGTGCAGCAATGCTTATTCAATACCGCCAGCAGATGGAGACACTGGGGGATAATTTTCTAAGGATTTATACTGATTTTTCCTGTCTGAATTTGTCGCACAGAAAGTTGCAGGCCAAATATGTGTGACATTTCTGCGACTTTAGCTTCTAGAGCATTTTTACAACATTATACATAGGTGCTGAATACATAAAAAGCGACTGTTCAGCGACAGACAAGTCGCATCGGCTGAAAGTAGGCCAGAATGTCAGTCCATGTTGGAGCAGGTTTAGATACAGTCTAAAGCATAGATCTCAAAGTCTGTGCACAGAATTTAGCAAGGGCCTCGCACCTTCTGATGCATCAGGTAGGTGCACTATAGCATAGCCTAACCCTCTGTACTTTGGTCTATATTGATGCGGGACATAGACAGCCAGCTGATGACCAATCCATTAGTGCAATGGATGGCTGGAAGCATTTGTCTTTGCCTTTGCAATACCACAGAAGCAATGCATGGTCAATGTACAGCAATGACACACCTGTGTGAACAGCCAGGAGACCCCCCCATGTTATGTTACATAGTTACATAGTTAGTACGGTCGAAAAAAGACATATGTCCATCAAGTTCAACCAGGGAATTAAGGGGTAGGGGTGTGGCGCGATATTGGGGAAGGGATGAGATTTTATATTTCTTCATAAGCATTAATCTTATTTTGTCAATTAGGAACATTCAGCACCCACCCGCTATCAAGGCAGCTGCCTATCATGTCATGCCCTACCTGCACAGGTGTGCTGGCTACTCAAATGATCCAATTAAGGAGGCCATTTAGTCAGCAGCAGCAGAAGTCCTGTGCCTGGACGCTCCAACAGCGGCCAGACACAAGCAGAAGCAGCAGAAGCAGCAGCAGCACCACCTTTTGTTTTTTGGCTGCAGCAGCAGCAGCAGCAGCAGCAAGGCCCACAGGGCTGGCTAGCTGGCTAGCCAGCAAGCAGGTAGCAATGAAAGTAGGAATCTTTCTTTTTAACCCTGTAAGGGGGTGGTGCACTGTACCCGAAGATACTGCCATATCGGGTCAATGCATAGGGCGACGGAAGCAAGCTTCGAAATCGGCCCCCGTTCTCAAAAATCCATTTAATATATGGTCCCCAGATAGGGGACGTATCAGATATTAAACTGATAAGAACAGATACTACACTTGATCTTAGCCAAAAGGCCGAGAAGCGATAACCGTGAAAGGGGCGGGCCCAACAAGGTCCCCTTCATGGGCACTATCACTGCTTGCTGTCAGGGAGGCTGCCAGACAATTTTCCATGCACACTCTGGGCTGGGGGGCAGTCAACCACCAGTACACACAGCAGAACCTAAACCCATACCATTATTGCTAAGCAGCAAGACAGGGGCCCATTGCACTCCCACGGGGCCTTTTTAAATGCAATCCATAACCCGGATTTGCCAGGAACCCTTCTTACTCCTCCTACTTGCATGTGACACTGGGCTTAGGATCTGCATAGGAAACACACACACAAGCACACACCTACCTTTGTTGCCTGCAGATGCCTCCTTGGCTGTCCCCAAACGGTATCAAACCAACACCCACGGGAAGCTGTAAGCATAGAGGACATGCCTGCACCCCATTGGACTTACCTGTGTGGGTTAAATCCGGGTTATTTGACAACCTATGGCGGTGATGGTTCTGCTCAGGCAGAGCAGTGCTGATGCTCCTCATAAAGCTGTCGCTGCTGTGAAGGTTCTAGGTGACATCACAATCCCTATGGTTACATACACGACAAAGCTGGGTTGTTGTTGTTTACACTCTGCAAGGCCTGTGGAAGTGAGTGACATCATAGCACTGTAGTTCTGAGGGTTCTAGATGGATGCAACAATCTCCTGTTGCTTCTATGAAGGCCATAATAGACGACATCACCAAACAGCTCCATAGTCACATACACAGCAAAGGAGAGATGTTGTTTACACCTAGTGATGTCAGTGGTATTGAGTGACATCACAGCACAGTGCTAAGGCTCCTGGGCCTGGACACAGCAGCGGCTGCAATATCTCAACGGAGAATACGTTTATATATATGTGTGTGTGTGCGCGTATATATATATATATATATATATATATATATATATATATATATATATATTTCTCCGCCGAAATCACTTTTAAACCCATTTCCACCTTTTTTTCCCTTCTCTTCCTCTTACTTTTTTTTCACGTTTTTTTACGTTTTTCTCCTTTTCGCCTCTTTTCTGGGCGTATTATTCTTCTTTTTCTTCTTTTTTTTCGTCTAATGCATACCCCATCAGTGCAGCAATGCTTATTCAATACCGCCAGCAGATGGAGACACTGGGGGATAATTTTCTAAGGATTTATACTGATTTTTCCTGTCTGAATTTGTCGCACAGAAAGTTGCAGGCCAAATATGTGTGACATTTCTGCGACTTTAGCTTCTAGAGCATTTTTACAACATTATACATAGGTGCTGAATACATAAAAAGCGACTGTTCAGCGACAGACAAGTCGCATCGGCTGAAAGTAGGCCAGAATGTCAGTCCATGTTGGAGCAGGTTTAGATACAGTCTAAAGCATAGATCTCAAAGTCTGTGCACAGAATTTAGCAAGGGCCTCGCACCTTCTGATGCATCAGGTAGGTGCACTATAGCATAGCCTAACCCTCTGTACTTTGGTCTATATTGATGCGGGACATAGACAGCCAGCTGATGACCAATCCATTAGTGCAATGGATGGCTGGAAGCATTTGTCTTTGCCTTTGCAATACCACAGAAGCAATGCATGGTCAATGTACAGCAATGACACACCTGTGTGAACAGCCAGGAGACCCCCCCATGTTATGTTACATAGTTACATAGTTAGTACGGTCGAAAAAAGACATATGTCCATCAAGTTCAACCAGGGAATTAAGGGGTAGGGGTGTGGCGCGATATTGGGGAAGGGATGAGATTTTATATTTCTTCATAAGCATTAATCTTATTTTGTCAATTAGGAACATTCAGCACCCACCCGCTATCAAGGCAGCTGCCTATCATGTCATGCCCTACCTGCACAGGTGTGCTGGCTACTCAAATGATCCAATTAAGGAGGCCATTTAGTCAGCAGCAGCAGAAGTCCTGTGCCTGGACGCTCCAACAGCGGCCAGACACAAGCAGAAGCAGCAGAAGCAGCAGCAGCACCACCTTTTGTTTTTTGGCTGCAGCAGCAGCAGCAGCAGCAGCAAGGCCCACAGGGCTGGCTAGCTGGCTAGCCAGCAAGCAGGTAGCAATGAAAGTAGGAATCTTTCTTTTTAACCCTGTAAGGGGGTGGTGCACTGTACCCGAAGATACTGCCATATCGGGTCAATGCATAGGGCGACGGAAGCAAGCTTCGAAATCGGCCCCCGTTCTCAAAAATCCATTTAATATATGGTCCCCAGATAGGGGACGTATCAGATATTAAACTGATAAGAACAGATACTACACTTGATCTTAGCCAAAAGGCCGAGAAGCGATAACCGTGAAAGGGGCGGGCCCAACAAGGTCCCCTTCATGGGCACTATCACTGCTTGCTGTCAGGGAGGCTGCCAGACAATTTTCCATGCACACTCTGGGCTGGGGGGCAGTCAACCACCAGTACACACAGCAGAACCTAAACCCATACCATTATTGCTAAGCAGCAAGACAGGGGCCCATTGCACTCCCACGGGGCCTTTTTAAATGCAATCCATAACCCGGATTTGCCAGGAACCCTTCTTACTCCTCCTACTTGCATGTGACACTGGGCTTAGGATCTGCATAGGAAACACACACACAAGCACACACCTACCTTTGTTGCCTGCAGATGCCTCCTTGGCTGTCCCCAAACGGTATCAAACCAACACCCACGGGAAGCTGTAAGCATAGAGGACATGCCTGCACCCCATTGGACTTACCTGTGTGGGTTAAATCCGGGTTATTTGACAACCTATGGCGGTGATGGTTCTGCTCAGGCAGAGCAGTGCTGATGCTCCTCATAAAGCTGTCGCTGCTGTGAAGGTTCTAGGTGACATCACAATCCCTATGGTTACATACACGACAAAGCTGGGTTGTTGTTGTTTACACTCTGCAAGGCCTGTGGAAGTGAGTGACATCATAGCACTGTAGTTCTGAGGGTTCTAGATGGATGCAACAATCTCCTGTTGCTTCTATGAAGGCCATAATAGACGACATCACCAAACAGCTCCATAGTCACATACACAGCAAAGGAGAGATGTTGTTTACACCTAGTGATGTCAGTGGTATTGAGTGACATCACAGCACAGTGCTAAGGCTCCTGGGCCTGGACACAGCAGCGGCTGCAATATCTCAACGGAGAATACGTTTATATATATGTGTGTGTGTGCGCGTATATATATATATATATATATATATATATATATATATATATTTCTCCGCCGAAATCACTTTTAAACCCATTTCCACCTTTTTTTCCCTTCTCTTCCTCTTACTTTTTTTTCACGTTTTTTTACGTTTTTCTCCTTTTCGCCTCTTTTCTGGGCGTATTATTCTTCTTTTTCTTCTTTTTTTTCGTCTAATGCATACCCCATCAGTGCAGCAATGCTTATTCAATACCGCCAGCAGATGGAGACACTGGGGGATAATTTTCTAAGGATTTATACTGATTTTTCCTGTCTGAATTTGTCGCACAGAAAGTTGCAGGCCAAATATGTGTGACATTTCTGCGACTTTAGCTTCTAGAGCATTTTTACAACATTATACATAGGTGCTGAATACATAAAAAGCGACTGTTCAGCGACAGACAAGTCGCATCGGCTGAAAGTAGGCCAGAATGTCAGTCCATGTTGGAGCAGGTTTAGATACAGTCTAAAGCATAGATCTCAAAGTCTGTGCACAGAATTTAGCAAGGGCCTCGCACCTTCTGATGCATCAGGTAGGTGCACTATAGCATAGCCTAACCCTCTGTACTTTGGTCTATATTGATGCGGGACATAGACAGCCAGCTGATGACCAATCCATTAGTGCAA